>NW_018235002.1:5471-11985 GCF_001263595.1 Phalaenopsis equestris
CACGCCGGTGCGCGAGCTGCGGCAGCCTCATGGGAGAAGATCGGAGGCAGTGGGCTTGTATGGCGGCCATCTTCTTTGTATAAATCTTAGGTTCTGATTTGTAGTGTTGAGATTAGGATGGAGAGGGAGGGTATTTATAGATGCATGAATGCGGGGAAGATGATGTTTGAATTGTTAGTAGTTGTAGACGTTGTCAACGGAGACCACGCTGAGACGTTTGAATTAGAGACCATGGAAGTTGTCAATCTATTGAAAGTGTGTTTGACTTTTTAGGATTGTGTTAGGAGTACGAGATCTTTTATCAAATTCAAATTTTTGTGGGAGCTCAGCTTGAGTTCTATTTGAGTTTGATTCACATTGAGATTATTATACTTGCTAACACAACTAATTTAATAAAATAAGTTTCATAATTAAATTATTTGGAAAATTAATCATAATATTTTAAAGAACTTGTTGACCTTAAAAAAATAAGTATTTAAATTATATTATTCATAAAGAAGCTTAAATCGAACATTCTTAACAAGTTTATTCACGAACTTTATATGATATTTTTCATGACATAAATTAATCGAGCATTAAATTTTTTTAAACTTGTTTGTTTAGCATCCTATCTGCAAAAGTGTTCAAATTTGTTCAAATAGTTAATCAAATTTACGTACCCTACAATTCTATATATTTACATATCTAACACCTAGAGTTTTATATTTCACATTTATCACACTTTTGTGTCATAAATATATGCATGAGAATGTGTCTTTTTCTCTTCTAAAAGTAAATGATGGTGTGATCCTTTTTATGTGATATTAAAGTTTTAAGTGCCATACATATAAACATAAAAAAATTATATTTTTCTTCTCAAAACTATGCATATTCTGTTGAGAGTACAAAATGCCATAATCGCTTGTCAAATATTTTTTAAAAATTCGAAATGTCAACATTAAAGCTCCTCAGACAAAATTGATGGTGGTATGATTTGAAGGGTCCAACTAGAGGTTGACACATGTCTATATTACTACTGATTCTCAGCCATAGTGGAATGCTAGAAATTTGGTGTTTTGGATTATTCTTATTCTTTCATTTTATTAAAATATTTATTAGCACTGTGATGACAGCCACACTCAAGAAATAGATGATTGATCGGATGAGAGGAATATGAAGAAATAAAAGAAAGAAAAGAAATAGTGAATCACAAGTAATACTAATTCTCCTAAAATAGATTTAGTAGTCCTCTTTGTGAAAATGACTCCCCTATTTATATGTTATAGGGGGGTGTCTAGTAAATTACATGATTGTCTCAAACTTTAGTTGGAACGTTACAATAAATTTATGAGCCATTACACATTTACATAGTTGTAATGACTTTGACATCTTTTGACATTGGTTCATGAGTTCATGTGTGTGCAAGCTGAACTAACTAAAATTAATTAAAAATTCAAATCATGTGAGACTTAACCACCCTAATAAAATATATAATTTTTGGATTTTCAAAAGACGTCTGGCTTATTCATTAGATCCTCTTAACCCCAATTCTTTTTAATTAGCTATAGGCGAATTAACTTTTCTCTATCCATTAGCCATGTTTTGGGTTATCCTTGGCCTTGGTTAGTGATTTGTCTTGATAATGTCACAAAACAATATCATATAGCGACCCTCTCACCCAACATCAATCTTCACCCTCATTGGATTGCACCTCACCTAGGTTCTACCGGCCAATCCTTAGTCCTATCCAGGCTCTCACTTTGAAAGTCAACAAGCTTCTTTGGTCT
Source organism: Phalaenopsis equestris (assembly GCF_001263595.1). Classification (NCBI taxonomy): domain Eukaryota; kingdom Viridiplantae; phylum Streptophyta; class Magnoliopsida; order Asparagales; family Orchidaceae; genus Phalaenopsis; species Phalaenopsis equestris. The sequence goes on from NW_018235002.1 coordinate 7,238, forward strand.
GTAATCTTATCTATTGTAAATCTATATCCTCTCTCGTATCTTCTGCAATTTTTTGTGATAATTAGCCCTAGCTCCCTCAAGCAACAATCATACAAAATAGTCGTTGGAAGAACGTGTTTTCACTAAAAGTGCAGATGAAGAGGAAACTTTTTCTTCAATAAACACAAAATAGATAGTTCTTCACACAAAAATCTAAATAATTTTAAAAAATTCTTATATTTTATAGCAATCATGTTTATTCACACTTTGATTGATTAGATTCTTCTGTTTTTATCTGATTTAGCGCATGTAATATTATTATTAGTGACTGCAAGTTTTAATTTTTAAGAGCAAATGTATAGGAGTTGGATAAAAACAATCTAATGGAACTTCTGAATATAAAAGAGAAGTTAATAATTTTTTAAAATGTGCAAGTTGAAGCAAATATGCATCAGAAAAAAAATTTATCTACATGCAAAGTATGTATTGATAGATACTTCTGTTGTGTCAAAGATCTCAAAATATTAGTTAATCTCTAAGAGATTTTTTACATGATATGTTGTCGACATGGGGAAGAACAAAGTTATGTCAGTGAAATGAAAATCCAAGTAGCACTTTTGATCTTGTGCCGGCGCTAATTCTAATAGAATAACTTATCACTAATGATATGGTAGGATTACTGAGCAATATCAATCAACTTTAGAAGCTAGTTATTAAACTCATGCGACAAATAAACCAAAAGAAAGTGACAAATTTTCTAGGCTATTGATATGATGTAAATTTACATAATTTTTTTTCTTTAAATATCTGATTTTCTTCCTTATTTATCTTGTTTTTATGCTTGTGAAAGATTTCTTTGTGGTATTTGCGGGTTAAAGATGTTGAGCGAGCATCATGTAGACAAAATATGAAGCAAAAAAATTTAGAGGATCAACATAGTTGCACTGGCCTTTGGCATAATTATATTGGGTTTGTTGTATAGCTGGTGTAATTATGTTGTTATATGGTGTAATTTTGCCGACCTCAGTGTAACTACATCGGCCACATGTGTAGCTACATCGCGGCTCGACTAGGCTTGATTTGGCAAAGTTTTTTCATGAATTTTTTGACAAGAACTATATAAGGAGAGCTTGGGCACGATGTAGGGTACTCTTGGATATTGTGAAGACTGTTAGTACAGTCTTCACCAACCATAGGGTTTTCTCCATTGGTTTTCCTTAGGGAAGATTCATAGGGTTGTTTCTTGTGTTTGTAGAGGTTGTGAGGAGATAATGAGTGCAATTATAGAAGGGATATCTACAAAGCTTGTATTGAATGGAGAGGATAATACTGTATTGCGAGGATCGGTTTACTTGTGTTCAAGTTTTCTATACTTCTTGCATTGTTTACTTTTATGCCCGCAATAACAATTTTTCATGCTTTATTTTCTCATGCATAATAGTTAATTTCATCTTCATACTTCCGCGATGTAAAACATGTGATTTTCTTATTATTTTATCATTTAAAATTTGTTCATTATGTGCCTTTTTTGTGCTTGGATGACCTATGTTGATGTGTTAAATTTTTTATCGTAATTAGCTTCAAATCATACCTGATGGAATGTTAAAATCTCTTATGATCTAGGACTTCTAATGGTCTCTTAGAAGAACAAGTATATTAACATACAATAGTCTAGTGAAATAGATATATTGTCATTAGGTGATTGTAACCTAGAAAAGGGACTGAAAGATTCCTTGGAAACACTGCATAGTTAAGGGTAATTGTAACCTAGAAAAGGGACTGAAAGATTCCTTGGAAACACTACACAGTTAAGTTCCCATAATCGCAATATTATTTCCAACACATCTTATGACCTATACATAGACTAAGAAGGACATATCTCTGGTTGTCAACAATAGCGTGAGAATTCATAGAAAAAACATCGAGATCTAGGCCAGTGTTACAAGAGCATGAACCATTCAATCCTGTAAAATTTCACAAAACCTAGTTTAATTTTTTTTCTGCATTAGGATTTTATACCCTTTCATATCTGCAAACTGAACATTCAAATTAGATTTAGAGGTTTAGTAAATTGGAACTTTCTTTGTTAAAAATATTTTGATAATTTCATGTGGGATCAATGCAGACTCATAATTAATATATTTCTTGAGCGACATGAATACTTCTTTGATTGACTGACTTGCCTTGCAATAATTTCGACAATCATCTATTACACGATAGAGGAGAAGAATTATAGCATTGGTGTAAGTTTTTCTTAAGGTTATCTTTCATTTTTAACTTATATATTTTGAAATATCCACATTCTTGTACTGCAAAATTATTTGTTATGCTATTGGAGTTCCCGACTAATGCCTTCCCTCAAGGAGTTTTATTGGACAAGAATATATATGAGGTGAATAAAATTACGATAGCATTTGATCTTGGTTATACAAAAATAGATGTATGTCCTAATGATTGTATGTTATTTTGACAAGTTAAATCTGGCCCAGGAGGTATGTCATATTTGCCATTCATCACTATGTGTGAATTCTCATAAAAATAAAGTTTTAGAAATGAAAGAGCTAGTAAGAACTCAACTATGTTTGTTTAGCATTTTTCATTAATCCAAATATTATAATGATTTTCCAAAATAAAGGTATCTGTTGAAGAGAGGGTATGACTTTCAAAACACTGTGATAAAGATGGTTTAGTTTATTATTCTGTTAATGGTGAAGTATTGAAATATTTGACACTCGGTATTTTAACTTTGCTTATGACCATGAAATATTCAGCTTGGTTTGGCTGCTGATGGATTTAATCCATTCAAGCTTATAAATATTACATATAACATGTCGTGTTCTCTAATACCTTATAATTTACCTTCTTAGATAAGGATGAAACAATCATCATTCATTATGTCAACCATTATAACATAGAAAAAAAGTCTAGCTAATGATATTAATGTTTATCTACAACCATTAACTCAAAAATTACAGGAAGTTTGGCACAGAGTTCAAAATTATAATGCTGGAACTAGTCAAAATTTTATAATGCGTGCAACATTAATGTAGACTATCAACAACTTTTCTATATATGGTATGTTATCTTGGTGGGGTACAAGAGAAAGATTTGTTTGGCCATGCTCTGGTGAAAAATTTGAATCATTATGGTTGTTTAAAAGTAAGAATTACTCTTATATGGGTCAATGATGTTGGCTACCACATGAACATATATAAACATTGATGAATATAGAATCACATCGCAAAGTGTTAGTAGAAGTTAAATTTTATTATAGTTGGAAATCTTTACTGTAAATTTTGGTTAAAACAGTAAAAAAAAGTGCAGAGTCAGAAGTGGAAGCATGCCAATATGGTTGTATATGAATTTGTTGATATATTAACATCAGAATAATTTTGTTTTTCTATTTGACTTGTTAGGAGTGCAATATTTTACTTGTCATTGAAGAATCTGCTTTCTATTGCTTGTTCTTATTTTTATTAAAATATTTTCAGCCATGTGTCGCATATTTTTTTCTGAGTATGATTGCAACCTATAAAGAACGGACATAGACACGGAGACACGAACATGACACTACACGACACGATACAAGACACAATATAATTGAAAAACTAGGACACGACACGTCATACGGACACATTTTTGTATTTAATTAATTATTTATATAAAATATTTTTTCAGTATTCTATTAAAATATCACAACACAAATTATGCAAGAATAAAATTTAATTTCATAAATTTAATTTATATAATAAAACTCATGCTTATGAAAACTAATTTTTAAAATTAGATTTAATATGTTTCAAAAAAATTCGTTGAACTTGTCTACTAAAATTTAGAAAAACATATGATTACAAAGAAGGAATTACTAATGCTCAACGTCCGCGAATATTGGATACATCTTTGATGTTTGATTTTGACGAATGTTAGAGGTAGTTTTAATATGATGAGAGATGGGGCGGTTTCAACTATGAGAAATAATTAAAGTTATACATATGTTTATAGTTTTTTAGTTCGTGCGTCCCATTTTCTCAAAATCGTGTTAAGCTCACTTCAGATGTGGTGTTGAGGTGTTTCCCGGATGTGTTGGGGCCCGAAAAAAATTCAGACATATATTTTGTAGTATCAGAGAAGTGTTGGGGCGTGTCGGACAAGTGTTAGCATCTGATATGTGTCTGATACAGATTCACCACATTTTTAGAAGTGTCGGTGCTACATTGATTGCAACCTATGTGCCTCAGGCTTTCGTAAATGTAATCACTAATCAGTCTGCCATTAATTTTCCAATATGAGGATTTATATGCATACCACTCCATTCCCATGCATTTAGATATCTAATACCTAAACTTCAACTTTCACATATATAAACCACCTTTTTTATGCATGAAAAGGTATATTCTACTTTTTAAAAGTTAAAAAGATGATATGTTTGATGTGACATGAAGTATTTAGCCGTCATAAACTCGAAAAAAACAAAGTTTGGATATTAGATGTGTAAATTAATGGGAATTGAGCGGTATGCATGTAAATTTTTGAAAAATAAAATTGGAGTTGTTTTCAGTGGTCCCATCCCTGTGAAGCTCACATGAAAAATTTTTAGTCTCACATTAGAAAGGGACATACTTTTGTTGCTCTTTAAATAAAAAGATATAGCAAGGAAAGTAAAACTTTTCTTGCACATCTAGGCCATGAAGTTATCTTTATTTGATAATCTATGAATTATACCTAGTCTTATTCTTTTTTTTTTTTTTGTTGGTTTTTCATTGCAATGT
>NW_018235003.1:0-391 GCF_001263595.1 Phalaenopsis equestris
CCACTGTCATACAGCCGCGAACCGTATAAATGAAAGTTTTGGTGCGAGATAGATAAATACAAGATTTGAGTACTGAGTACGTAAATTCCCCTTTTTATTTGAATGCAATGACTTAAAAAAATATGTCAAGATTGTGATTAGTTTATATACTCAATAAATTAATAGTCATAATATGAGAAAAAAGATATTCAAATATAATAGCAATCTGAAAGGATAATTTACAAAAAGGTCCGCCTACACTTGAAATTGCCTAAACTTGAAATTTTAAAAATTCAAAGTCATGGCAAACATTTTTCATTTTTTTTAATTGTTCTCTCTTCTCAAGGAGTAGATTATGGCACGCACAAATATATATACATCTATTAGTTTATATATATATATATATATATAT
>NW_018235003.1:1257-2330 GCF_001263595.1 Phalaenopsis equestris
CGATGGTCGGTACAGTTCACCCTTACCGCTCGCCGGCCCGCCTCCTCTCACCCTCACCGGCGGTTCACCGTCCCGGTCCGCCGCACACGGACCGTAGAATCCACAACGGAGCACGTAGCCGCCGCAGCCTTGCAAGACACATACAAGCCGTAAAACCCTAACCCGCCGACGGTGAACCACGCCGCCGTCCTCCGCTTCCCTGAATCCGTAACAACCGCCGATTTCCGCCGAAAAATTTCCTCCCGTTCAAGATCTACCGGCGGCTTCTCCTTAGCGCACTCGGCGAACGCCACCGCGAAAGGGTCGGCCTCCGACCATGATTTTAGGGATTCAAATCGGATAGGTGGAGGGAGAGGGATGCGATCGGGACTTGAATTGAAATTAGGTTTTCTAGGGTTTTTGGGTATGCCGGGAACGTGCTCCCAGGAGAATGGGATGGCGGAGGAGGAAGCAGGCCGTTGAGGGGAGAAGGGGAAGGAGTGAGTTCGCCGAGTGAGAGAATCGATCGCGGACGATTCACCGGAGGAAAGGGGGGATGCGCTCGGCGTTTTCTTCATGTGCTGTGTCGGTTTGTGCACAAGAAGAGTGAGGGAGGGAGGAGCGAGCTTTATTGCGGAATGCTACTGGGAATGAATAGTTCTGGTGGAATTTAATGGTGGTTTAGTTAGCGTACGGATTCAGGATTGGACGTTTGGATGCTTAGGTTTGTTGAAATGTGAATCTTGATACGGTGGTGTAGGATAAGTAGTTGCCTCTAGTTGGTTTGGGACGAATGAGCGCTTCTGGGAGCAAGCGATTATCTCATGCGGACAGCCGACTCAACTTATATCGCTCTCCAAGTTGTTAATTGGGCCCAACTGTCATACATTTTTGGTAGGGGAAAAATTTTAATTGGTTTACCGTACTCATTTCTGCGTGCGGTGAACTTACCTAATAAATCTTTCTCACGCTTCATATATTGACTCACTTTTATATTCACAAAATTAAGAAATATCATTCCAAGTTTATAAGTTTTTAAGGTGGGAAATGCTTAGCTACAAATTTTTGGGCAAGTCAGCTCAAGTTCTAGTTGG
>NW_018235004.1:0-1156 GCF_001263595.1 Phalaenopsis equestris
GTCTGCTAGACTAGATACTGCATTATAAGCATACATAATTGCTTATAAAACTCATATAAAAATGTCCCCATATAGATTAATTTTTGGAAAAATATGTCATTTACCAATAGAATTGGAACATAAAGCATTTTGGCTATTAAAGAATTTAATTTTAATTTGAAGGATGTTGGTGAGAAAAGATTTCTGCAACTCAATGAACTTGAGGAGATTAAAAATGAAGCATATGATAATGCGAAAATCTATAAAGAGAAAATGAAAATATGACATGATCAGAAGATTGATAAAAAGAAATTTGAACATGGACAAGAAGTTCTACTGTATAATAGAAGATTAAGATTGTTTACAGGAAAACTAAAATCCAGATGGTTAGGACCATTTAAAGTGATTAAAGTTTATCATTATAGAATTGTTGTTATTAAAGATCCTAACACTAGAAAAATATTTAAAGTTAATGGGTATCGTTTGAAACATTATTATGAAGGACGCATACCTCAATTTAAAGAAGTTTTAATGTTAAGTCAACCCAACTAAACAAATGGTATGTCGGGCTGACAACGTTAAACCAAGCGCTTTGTGGGAGGCAACCCATACGTATATTGCTATGTATTACTATTTAGTTTGTTAAGTGTCTTATATATTAGTAGATAATAATTCTACACAATTGCATTTATTATAAATTAAATCAAATATTGGTATTGGAGAAAATTTGGAATCAAATTGAATAGAAAAATGAAAATCACAATTTTGGCCTCTGGCGCCGACGGCGCCGGAATGGGCGCCGACGGCGCCCTAGATAACGGACATCAGCGCTGTCAGTGTCAATCGGGTATGCCGACGGACGGCGCTGAGTGCGATTGGACGGTTTTAGATGACTTTTGGCGGGTTTTAGCACGATTTCACTTCATAATAACAGTCAGGACGAGTTTAAAAAGGCCTAGAAACATCCTCGGATGATTAGTAACTTCCTATTTTGAGATTCCATTGCTTCTAATTCCAAAAATACTTTGAGGTATGGAGTTTTCAACAAAAGAAAGTTTATTCGTTTTGACGCGCAGCGATTATACGATAAAGTTATTACGAAGAGGAGATTGATCAAGGAAAGAGGATTTATTAATCATGGAGTGATCAATCCTACTGGTTCGATTGATAAAATCAT
>NW_018235004.1:2091-3170 GCF_001263595.1 Phalaenopsis equestris
GATGTTCATGACCAATCGATGGGAGATATCAGAGGAGAAGAAAACACAGAAGAAGAGTTGTAATAATTGAAGACTTTAAATTCTCTATCTATTTTAGAACATTATATATATTTAGTGTAATTGTGTGGATTTAATTTTGTTTGGTTACTTTGATTATGTGTATAATTCTGTGACATAGTTTAGTATTGTGGCTTGATTTCGATGCTGATTTATAATTAGTTTATTTAATATGTGTGATTTTGTAATTAAAAATAGTGTTTGTAAAAACTTTCAAATATAAAAGTAAGTTTGTTGTTGTTTGTGAAAATTGGTGTTTGTGAAATGTTTTGTGAATTATTGTTCATAAGAATTTGTGTTTAAAATACTAAAAATTTTTGGAGTAAGTTGATAGGAAATTGAAAATTAAAAAAAATAAAAATATGGAATTTTTTGGGCCTTTAGCGCCGATGGCGCTAGAATCGGCGCCGACGGCGCCCTCGACCCGACAACATATTTTAACTCGTAAAAATTTGCACCGTAAAAATTTGCATTTTTACTGTGGCCACCATTTTTACGCTTAAGATATCTTCAACCTTCGTTTTGGGTGGCTAGGGCTTGATTTTGGGCGGATTTAAGGCGATTTTGAGGCTAAAAGACTTCGGATTTCATCTTCTCTAGGTATGAGCTACACTTTAAACCAAAATTTTTTGATTTTCACCAAGGATTAATCTCACATTGCATGGATCCAAAAATGTGAAAAATTTTTGAGAAACTTTTGAGAAAATCTTTTGGTGATGAACTCTTATTTAGTGATTTGAAGTTTAAAATGTTTTACATTTTGATTTTTGGAATTTTAGAATTTATTCAGATTTTCAAAATTTTCTAGATTTACTATGACACCTAAATCGAGCAAAAGGAAAGTAGAATATGACGAGCAGAGATTTGTTAGCTTTAGAACCAGTGCTTGATTTCATAGCATTTGTGAAAATTAGAAAGTAATTCAGGACCGATGTTTTAAAAATCCAAGATGAGAAGTTGGAAGTTTGATTATTGCTCGATAGTGCGAAAATTTTTGTTATTTTACTGCCGATGCAATAGCT
>NW_018235005.1:0-488 GCF_001263595.1 Phalaenopsis equestris
TTTATAGCGCCAATTTGGTTCAAATTTTCAGGTTTAAAGTTGCATCTTTTCAACAAGTAAGTGTTTTATTCTCAAGGGGCTATCTTTAGCAAACCAATGAAGATTGGTCCATCCACATTCACTCTATCTAGACTCTCGGGGGACAAGGGTTACAGTGGAAAGATATGTTACTCTCCTGTTTGCTAATTCCACCTGGATATTGAGTAAGTGTTGAGATGGAATATTTGTCTCCTTACTGTATGAAGTGTAAAATTTTATGTCTCGTGATCAATAACTGTTTTATTGCATATCTTCAACTTAGGAAAGCTAGAAGGACTCAGCTGACTACTGAGGTAGAAAATCAATTGATTGACTATATTGTAGATGAAATTCAAGTTAGTATACATACTATGTTGGAATGACGTGTCACTGAGACTAGAGTTTTGGCCAAGGAACTAGCTGGTAACATTATTCTTAATATTGCTTAGGAGAACATATTTGGGAACATT
>NW_018235006.1:0-705 GCF_001263595.1 Phalaenopsis equestris
ATATCAGGTGGTAAGATATCACTTACAATAAAATTCACTAAATCAGCATATCAAGGTACATTCATTTCATCAATACTATATAATTGTTCATCAGGAAAATTTTTTAAAATTTCATTTACAAAATTTGTTAATATTTCTCTTTTAAGTCTAGACAAATTATCAGCTATTTGATTATCATTTCCCTTTCTATCAACTACGGTAAAATCAAACTCTTGCAAAAGAAATATCCATCTATTTAATCTTGGTTTAGCATCCTTCTTTTGCATCAAGTATTTAATAGCAGAATGATTTGTATACACTATACATTTAATTCCAATTAAGTAAGGTCAAAATTTATCAAAGAAAAAAATAATAGCCAATAACTCTTTTTCAGTAGTAGTGTAGTTAATTTGAGCATCATTTAGATTTTTACTAGCATAATATATTACTTTAAAAACTTGGTTATGCCTTTGTCCTAAAATAGCCCCAATAACATGATCACTAGCATCGCACATTATTTTGAATGGTTTTTCCCAATTAGGTGGAACTATTATAGGTGCAGTGATTAATTTTTCTTTGCTTTTATGCATTCCTCGTTAAAATCAAATTTTGTAACTTTTTTTAAAAGTTGGCATAATGGCTTAGTTATTTTTGAAAAGTTTTTTATGTTGTGCCTGTAGAAACCAGCACATTCTAGAAAGCTTCTTATCCCTCTAACATTAGTAG
>NW_018235007.1:0-995 GCF_001263595.1 Phalaenopsis equestris
ATCGGGTTTTGTTAAAGTTAATGTGGATGGCTATTGGAATTCTTTATATGCTGCGATTAGGGGCATTTTTAGAAATTATGAGACTTCACCTCTCATGTTGCCTCTGACAACCCATTAGCCACGGAATGCTGGGGGGTTTTTCTGGCATTAATCGTGGCAAGTGTTTTCAATTTTCATACAATTGAGGTGGAAACCGATTCTAAAATGCTCTATGAAAAATGCTCTATGATATAATTTTAAGAATCTCTCGTCCCCTCTAGAACAAAATTTGCACTTTTAAACGTATTTTAGCTTTAGTGGCTGCAAAACAATTAGAAGTAAATTGGAAATTCATTCATAGAGAGGGCAACTCCCCTACTGATTGGTTAGACAAGGAGGGGGATGCGTGCTCTGTTGACATATCTCCCCCTGCGCCCCTCCGACGCTCTTCTCACTGGGGGCAATTTAAATCCGCCATATGTTCGAATTTAAATTTTGGTGTTGCTTGGCTTTACTGCTGAGGGTCTTCTTTTTGTATGGTGGTTGGGGTTTGCACTTCTCCCCTTGCAGGATTTTATTTTGTTTGGCAGGTCTCTTCGGTTTGCAGTATGTCTGGTTTTGTCTCTCTGTTTTCCGCTCTCACTATTTCCGCTAGCCTACTGCTGTTTTGGTTTTGTCTGCTCTGATCTCAAGATTTTCAAAGGTTTTGTTACTCGCGGGAGTGCTCTCGGAGAATTACTACTAACCTGAAGATATTTTTTTTGTACATTTTCTTTCTTTTTACATGTTAAGCAATACACGAATACAAGTTTACTTAGTTTTGGGTTTTGTTCTTTGGTTTTGGGTATACCTGTAATTTTTTGTGATTTTTTTTGTGTGAGTTGTACTGTGGGGAGAGTAACCCCTAGGAGTGTGTTCAAATATATTTTTTTGCTTTCATAGTCAGGGAACCTCCCCCCTCCAATTTTTGTACTTTTTCTTTTAAATAACGCGTAGGGAGCCACCGTTGCTCTTTC
>NW_018235008.1:0-1016 GCF_001263595.1 Phalaenopsis equestris
TATTTAAAAAATCAGGAAAAATATCCTAATTGTTCTTAAGTTCTTAAAAAGTAATTTATAACATTTCCATGAATTTTATTAGTTTTTGTGATTTTTATGGATTTTTTAAATTATTTAAATATTTAAAAAAGGCTAAAAATCAAGTTTTTATTTTTACTTCAAATTTGTTTTTATAAAATTCCTCTGATCACAGAGAACTCTAACAACTATGTTTTATAGTTTTTTAAGTTATATTTTAATTATTAAAAATCTTTTTATTGCCAAAAATTTTAATTAACTTGAAAAATCAATTTGAGATATTAAATGAACTCCAAATGTTTTGAATTTTTTATGGGGAGTTCTCTGGAGTTTCTATTTTGGTGGAGACCAAAAATTAATTCATTTAGAAGTCTATGTTACCCACAATTATTTTTCTTTGTGTTTTGGGGTTGGTGAAGATTAAGTGTATTCTTAATAACGTAACTCATGAAATTATTTCCAAAGGATCCTCTAGTCATGGTGAACCTTCCAAAATTTTTTTGAAATTTTTTAATCAACATGCTAATTATCATAATTAATTTATGCAAATAATTGACATAAACTTGAAAAATATCGATCTCTGCCTAGGGATATCCTCTGACTTTGAAAAGATTTGAAGATATCCCTTAAAATATAGGCAACAACATGCTAAAATTTCAATTCATTGTGATATGCATATATGCATGGAGAATCAAAACATTCAAATGAGTGTTTAATTAATTAAAAATAAAATATACATCACATGGATTCAAAATTATTTCCACATTATTTTCCTTTGTTCACTGAGCAAGAGGGTATTTTTATTTTATTTTTGTGATTTTTCTACATCAAGATATGAATTTTTAAAGCTAGGGCTATTTTTTTAAATAAGAAAATCTCTATTTTTCTATCTAAACGCGCGGCGCTGATTGTATCCTCGGCAACTCCGAAGGCACGGACAACTTCGAAGGCACGGGTGGCACACTCTGGTTGGATGTCGCCGTCCACGTAGCCGCTGA
>NW_018235009.1:0-801 GCF_001263595.1 Phalaenopsis equestris
AGGTATAACTCACTTACTCTCCCGAGCCTTCGTGAACTCTACATTTACAATGGCTTAATTTTATATTATGTTTACCATATATATGTATTTGTCTCTTTAAGACGAGTAATTTAAAAAAATAATCACTAAAATCCATTAAGAAATGACGGAGATATTAAGATTTTAAAATGGACGGCTCTCGATTAAGGCTATCGGGGACGATGAACGGATGCCGTCCATCCTCGCGTGTATTGAATAAACGGAGGAGATCAAGCCGGATGATCCTATGGGACGATACAGCGCGACGCGTGGCAGCTGACTCAGAAGGCGGAGTCGAATAGGAGCGCGCCGCGTGGCTTTTCGACGAATCCAAGGTTCCAGTCAGCTCAAGGTTTGAATAAATAAATAGGATATTTAATAAATTCAGAAAATAGCTCCTAAAATTCAAAAATCCATATCTTTGTGTAAAAAAATCACAAAAATAAAAATAAAAATATTCTCTTGCTCAGTGAACAGAGGAGAACCATGTGGAATTATTTTCACATTAATTTGATGCATAAATTATTTTTAAAAAATGAATTAGGGTCAGGGGTTTTTCAATTCTCCATTCATATTGAATTATCACCTTGGCTCTAAATTTTTATATGTTGTAGCCTCTATCTAGGTGAACAATTTAAGCATTTTTCCAAAGACATAGGAGATTTCTAGACATAGATCTTAATTCTCTAAGTTTTTATGGATTTTCTATTTACATAATTATAGAAAATTGTATGTGACTTAGAAAAGCCTACAAAAATTCATGTAAGTTCCCTATGGCTAGGG
>NW_018235010.1:0-2676 GCF_001263595.1 Phalaenopsis equestris
TTATGAGTACTTAAAAATCGGCTAATACACCCAATTTGAATGAGTCCACACACCCAGATTTTCAATGTGTTGCTGCCATTTACGTCGAATTATGCAAAAGATGCCAAAATAATTCTACGGCAAGAAATTTGAAAGAACCATTTTCTTAAAATCACAGCCATTAACACCAACTAATAAATTATAAATATATCAGCGGATTCCCTTTCAAACTCACAAGGGATGGATGCGAATTGAGGAATGAAAACTAAGCTAAAACCATTATAAAAACATAGCAAGGTGCCAAAAGGATTCCACACCAAAAATTATAAAAATTGTAGCACCTACGTCCTGCATAATCATGCAATTCCTCTATTCTCCCACCTCATTCCTGTCAATAATCTTGACCCGATCGTTGTTGTTTCTTCTTTTCATCAAGAGAAATAGAGCAACAAAGAACAAGAAATTCCCTCCAGGGCCATGGAAGCTTCCGTTCATAGGAAGCATTCTCCAATTCAATATAAAACGATCGAGGACGAAGAAAAAAATAGAACGAGAAAATTCACACTAAAAGAAGACACAAATTTACGTGGTTCGACAAATTGCCTATATCCACGGAGTTGCAGAAGATTTTACTAATTGAGAAAATTACACCAGTGGATCGTCTCTAATTACAAGAGTGAACTCTTTCTCTCTGTCATTCACGCTTCTCTCTATACCAAGATATATCGAAGAAGAAAAAAAACGTACAAAAGAAAAAAAAAACTATTTCTCTTCTCTCACAATCCACCAAGAAGAAATCAAGAAGAGCAACCTTCTTCTTCCACTATCTTCTTCTTTCTCCTACCAAGCACGCAGAAACAACTAGGAGAGAGAGCCTCAAGAAGAACACACATTTTTCTGCCTTCTGCTTCTGCTTCCCGTAAGCCTTAAGAAGAATCCAAGAATTGAAGCCGGGAATTCCGCAAACTGAAGAAAGGCTTCTTTTGCGAACTGAAGGAGGCGGAGACGGAAGGAGGAGCAACCTGTTTTCGCGAGCGTGAGGTAAAGACCAGAGATCAGAGCATTTAGTTTCGTGAACGTGAAGGAGGCGAAGACAGTTTTCGTGAATCAGGGAGAGGGAGTCGGGGTTCGGTTACGGGAGACAGGGGAAAAAGTTATTTTTCTTATTTACTTATCGGGCTCCACCTCAACAAATCTCCCACTGGGAGACCGGTACTCATGCAACATCCTTTTTTTCTTCAAACTGATATCCTCCACTGGCAGTGTAGCCCTTTTTTTCAAAACATGAATCCTCCACCTCTGCAACTCAAGACCCATGTCTTCACACCAAAAAACCAACTGAAGCTGCTTACAGCTTCAGTTTCTCAAGAGTAACACCCTTTGTCAACATATCAGCAGGGTTCTGACTTCCATAAATTTTCTCAAGCAACAACTGTCTGTCATCCAACGATGACCGTATGAAGTGGTACCTGATCTGAATATGCTTAGTCGTGGACTGCTAGATTCCTGGCAAGGAATATGACGCTCTGACTATCACTATAGAGTATACCCTTCTGATCCTTCTTGTCCAATTCTTTCAAGAAGCCCTGTAGCGATATCATCCCCTTTGCAGCCTCTAACACTACTATGTACTTAGCTTCTGTACTAGACAACGAAACTGTCTTCTGCAGATTAGAGCCTCATGATACTGCAGTGCCACCAACAATATAAATATAGCCTGTAGTACTTCTTCTGGTATCAATGTCTCTAGCTAGATCAACATCAACATAGCCCTGTACCTTTGAATTCTTTCCTGAGAAACACAAGCAAGTTTCTACAGAGCCCTTAGGTACCTTAAGATCCACTTCACTACTTCCCAATGTTCCTTTCCAGGATTACTCATGTATCTGCTAACAACTCCCACTGCATGGGCAATATCAGATCTGGTGCAAATCATAACATACATAAGTGAACCAATAGCTGAAGCATAAGGAACCATACTCATGTGATCTCGTTCCTCCTCTGACTTGGGTGACTGATTCTTCCTGAGTCTGAAGTGACTTCCCAAGGGTATGCCAACTGGTTTGGCCTTATTCATGTTGAACTTGCTAAGTACATTTCTCACATACTCAGCCTGATAAAGTCTCAACATGCCTCTGACTCTATCTCTGACAATTCTCATACCAAGAATTTGCTTCGCCGCTCCCAAATCCTTCATTGCAAAGTGCTCTGACATCTGCTCCTTTAGATTATTGATCTTCTCAATACTAGATCATGCAATAAGCATATCATCCACATATAGTAGTAGGATGATATAGGAATTGTTAAAATACCTGACATAGCAACAATGATCTGATTGACATCTACTGTACCCTGCACTTTGCATAAAATTATCAAATTTCTTGTACCACTGTCTAGGAGCTTGCTTCAGACCATACAAGCTCTTCTTCAATTTGCAAACTGACTCCTCCTTTCCCTGTACCACGAACCCTTCAGGTTGATGCATGTAGATTTTTTCTACAAGATCCACATGAAGAAAGGTTGTCTTCACATCTATCTGCTCAAGGAAGAGATCTTCAGTAGCCACCATAGACAATACCATTCTGATGGTTGTAAGCTTCACCACAGGAGAGAAAATCTTGGAATAATCAATACCATACTTCTGCTGAAAACCCTTTACAACAAGCCTAGCCTTGTACCTCTTACTGTCATCATGCT
>NW_018235010.1:8315-9304 GCF_001263595.1 Phalaenopsis equestris
TCCTTAAATTTTAAGGATAATATTATTAAGTAAAACATATTGAGTTTAATAGATCCCTAAGGTATTTACCAGGTTAAGAGTAGGGAGCAGGTCCATGCAACCTTCTTAACGTCTGGTAAAAGGCCTTGGGTTCATTTAAACTTTATTACGTTACTTAATAATTCATCCTGAATATCCTGATGCTCAGTGAATATTGATGTCTTGATTATCCCTAAGAATAGGGTGAATGTCATTTGTCTTTTAATTTGAAAATTATGTAGGTGAAGACCCTTTAGGGGACAAATTGGTGTTATTAAGAACACTTAGCCACATTTTAGTCCTAATTGGACTTGTGGTGTTTTAAAAGAGTTTGATTATGTTGATTTTTCTAATCCTCTTTTAACAAATGAATTTTGACTTAAGTTCATCACTAAGTCCTTAAGACCTAAGTGAATGTATTAAGTGTATGTATTGATTTTGAAAAGATTTAAAACTTTAAGTAATCATTATCAAGATTATTTAAACATTATTTTTGATTATCAAATAAGGGTGTGAAATCATTGATTTCCAAAGTTATACCCCTAAATTCAAAAGTCATCTTATGCTAATGAAGTTTCCAAAATTTTGATAATTATGAGAATTATTCTTTTATCTTATAATTTGGCAAAGTGAAGTGGGTTTCTATCAATTAAGCCCATTTTTATTGCAAATCATCAAATGAGTTAAATAATATCAGAAATTACCCATTTCCCATTTTGATTAAGCCTAAATGTTCATTAAGGCTAAAATATCCAAAGGAGGAAATACTGACCCAATTGACTTTCATTCTTGAACAAATGACTTTGAAATTTACGGAAAAATGACTTTGAAATTTCCCTAAGGGTCCAAACTTTCATAATTTGTCAATTTCAAGACAAATGACTTTGAAATTTTTATGCAACCTTACTGATAAGTCAATTAAGACATCAGAGGAGAAAATGTGGATTTTCACAATTTAATTTAATTCATAT
>NW_018235010.1:12793-27318 GCF_001263595.1 Phalaenopsis equestris
TTTGAATTTCTAATGGTGAGGATATCTTTTCTAGTTTTCTAAGACTAGTCAGTAGGAAAGCCCTATGGCTAGACCTAGGCTACTAAAGAAGTTTCTAGACCTCAACCAAAAGTGAGGTCAACAATGAGCTTGAAGATATAAGGAATGAATCTTATGAGAGTGCTAAGATTTATAAAGAAAAGATGAAAATGTGGCATGATCGAAATATTCTTTTTAAAAATTTTCAGTCGGGGCAATAAGTTTTGCTATATAATGCAAGATTAAGATTATTTCCAAGCAAACTTAAGTTTAGGTGGATGGGTCCATTTGTTGTGATAAAAGTTTATCCTTATGGAGCTATGGATATTAAAGATCCAAATTCTGAGAAAACTTTTAAAGTAAATGGACTGAAACCTTATTATATAGGAGATCAACATAAATATAATAATAGAATGATGTTGAATCAACCAGAATGAGCAGTAGTTATGTCAGGCTGACGACGTAAAACCAAGCGCTTCATGGGAGGCAACCCATTATTATCAGTGTGTTTTTGTTTTAATTATTGTTTTTAGTCTGATTAAGAGATTTGGGGTAGTATCTTTGAGTTTATTATGTGCTATTAATGATTTCTAGACTTTATTTAGTGACCTAGACATGTTAAAATGAGAATTTGGACATTAAGTTGACTGGTGCAAAATTGTGCACTGACGCTCAAGCACCAGATCCAGCACTTAACTCGGCAATTTAATCACTTGTGCAAGTTTTGATTTCTAGAAGGTGTAACTACAATTTAGTTGGAATAAACGTGTCTTGGCAATTTCTAGTCATGCCTAGAAGGTATGAGGGGGAATTAGGCCTATAAATTGAAGGGGTTTGTGAATGAATTTCACCCCAGATTATTTTTAGCCCTAAAATTCTAAGAAAGAGAGAGATCTATAGAAAATGTCTTCAAGGGAGATAAAAGGAAGAGGCCATGAGGAATAAGTTCATTAGTCAAAGTGCACAAGAGATGTATAACAGTTTCATAGCTGTTAGAATTAAAGGGATATCGGAGAAAATCAACCAGTTCGAGAATACTATATCTGTATTAGAGACTAAGGTGCTTGAATTGTATGCTCATCTAGAGCATATTGGGTCGCAATTTAAGATGCAATTCAGCCATACCAGTTATATAGAGGAAGCGGATAAGGTGATGATCCTTAAGCAAAGGTTAATCAAAGATGATAGAATTAGAGCTCATCATCACCATCTGTTTTATCAACTCTATATTCATAGAGAGACTACTGAGAGACAAGAATTTGTTCCTTCTAATGAAGAGTGGCATTAAGTTAAGTGTTAGGAATTGTGCGTTTGGAGTCATGTTATTAAGTATGTTAGTGTTTATGTCTTGTGTTTAGTTCTTGTGCCACTTATGTGTTAAATTATAAATGGGTGTTGTGTTTTGTACTTAGGAAAATTTTCTCATCTAAGACTATTTGGAGAGAGAATTGAGTGTTAAATGTGTTTGTACTTGTTTGTGAATTAATATAGGTTTGTTTTCAAGAAAATTTGTGTTATTTTTAGCCTCAAATTAAATTAATTATTATGGACAATTTTGAGAGAGAAGGGAGTTATATGAAGTAAAAATAGTAATTTAATTGCTGTGAGACCATTTAGAGGTGGTTTACTTAGGCTAATAGTGCATTTTACTTAAAACTAAAAATTTAAAAAATTATGCACTGGCGCCTAAGTGCCACATCTTGCCCTTAAGCGCGAGCCAACCCGAGAGGCAGGGGCCTAAGCTTAACTTACTCATGCTTAAGCTCCAGTTCACGAAAAACAGTTTGCAAACGGTTAAAAGTGAATTTTTTGTCCAAAAAATGCCATTTTTAATGCCTCATATTGTCTTCCCCAACTTGAGTTTGAGATTTTAAGGGCTAGGGCAAGTGAAATTTGGAGAGTTCTTGGTGGAATCAAGTGAGATTTGCTAGATCCAAGTTCCTTGAGGTAAGAGCTTTACTTCTATTCAAAAACTTTGAATTTTCACCATATATTTTAAACACATTTGGAAGATTTCAAAAATTTACTATTCATGGTGAAAAGTGAGGAAAAATCTATGGAAATTGTTTGAGAAGTTTAGTTCATAATTTTGGAAGTTTAGTTTAGTGATTTAAACTTGATTTTTAAAGTTATTTTTGGAATTTATCAAATTTGTAGAATGGCACCAAGAATGAAAAGGAACAAAGGAAAGAGCCCATTTGATTCGAGCAAATTTATTAGTTCAAAAGTTCAGGATCGATATAGTGACGCTCTACAGTCACAAAAATTGATTTAGGAGTGATGTTTTAAGAGTCCAGGTGGAGAAGTGGAAGAACTGATAGTCCACTGACAGTGGAAAAAATTTTGTTGTTTCTCTCCTGTCATTGTAATTTCTTTTGTATGGGAGTTTTATGAAAATCTCCCAGAGGCTGAGGACGATCGAGTTATGGTTCGAGGGAAGTTGGTACCTTTTACTCCAGAGGTAGTCAACTTGTTTTTATGCAAATTATAGTCCTACGGAAGAAAAATTGGATGAGATCATATCTTATTTGACAGTTGGAAAAGGACTTTGGAAGATTACAAATAAAAGGACAGTAAATTTTCTAACGTTAATGTTGTGTAAACCGTCAAAGGCTTGGCACTATTTTATATCTGCTCGTTTGCTTCCTCCAAATCATCTTAGTGAAGTGACCACAGAGAGAGCAACATTGAATTATTGTATTCAGAAGGGAAATCCCATCAACATAGGGGCTTTTGATCTATCACACTATCATCAGTTCAGCTGCTACTATTACTACTGTAGGTATGGGTTTTTCTTCCTTTATATTTTCTTTATACGAGAAGGCTAGAGTAAAGTATGATAGTTGGGAGCAAGTTATGTTGCCTTTGAAGCCCATTAAGAAAGTAAATGTGAGGACTTATTTGGAGCATTCAATTTTTGGCTGGAGAGGAGTATTTTCTATTAGCTATGGATTAGAGACGTATGCTGCATCTACCTCTGCTGCATCTTCAGCAAGACCATTTGCTTCACGTGCTTCTACATCTCGATGTGAGTCATCTAAGACTCAAGAGCAATTATTATAGAAGATTATTACTCATATTCACTTTACCGTTGATAAAGTTCAAAATCTAGAACAATTTTCTGAGCATACAAATAGGTAAAATAGAAGAAAGAGTGACTTTGAGGAGAAATTATACCCAGCTCTAGAGGTCCTGTGATTAGAGGTGACCCAGGAGTAGTATTTCCTCAATATCCTCATTATTCTTACTATGAGCCTAAAGAAAAGTGGTATAGTGGTGATTCTAATAGTGGAGAGGAGTAGAGATGAGAGATGATGTATTGGATTTGATTTGGTTTGATGTATTTTTATGGACTTTGTGATGTTGTAATGCTACAGATGCAGTTATGTGATGTTGTAGACTATGTTTTATGTTTTGTTTTGAATTATTATGTTCTATTATTGTTGTGATTGTTGTGCTAGATAGTATTTTGTATTTAAAATTTTAGGGTAGTAATTGTTTTTGTATTTAGTACTATGGATTGGTTAGTATAGAACTTAACTTAATTCCATGTCTTTTGTTTTTAAAGTTAAAAAGCTTGCTAGCTTAGATCTTAATTTTAAAATTCAAAAACTGCTACCCTTTATTTTTCTTTTATAATCTTAGTGTGTTGTTTGCTTTTATACCCACTATTTAGAAGTCTATTAGATCTCTACATGTTAAACTAAACTAAAATGTTAGAAAATTTGATCAAATCTAATTTTACTCCTATCTTTAGTTTTATACATGTATAATTAGGATGTAAATCTTCCTGTTAGAATGTTATTTCAATTTTCTTTCCTGCCTATATAATTATCTGATGCTAAACTTTTTAATTTGTTAAAAAAATTAAGTTTGGAAGAGGAACGAAAAACATTTTTAAAATTTGAATTTTATTTGTTCTCAAATGAACTACAAATGAATTTGAATTTTAAAAGAAAAATTGATTATGTATATGAAGTTATATTAGGGAAGTAAAATTTGATTTTAAAAATGAGTAAGAAAATTTAGTTAAAATTTTAAGTAAAGAAGAAAAACTTCTTAAGTTAAAAATTTGTAGTATAGAAATTGATTAATATATGTGATTATCTTTAGTAAAAAAAATTGTATTTTAGAAAAATTTAGATAATTTAGACTTTTATTTTTAATACTTAAATTTTTTTTAATAAAATGATTTTAAACTATTATTATCTTTATAAGTAAAAGTTTTTTATCAAGGCTTTATTTTAGGAAAGGAGAAGTGGAATTCAAAATCATTAAAGGCCTATCTAGATATAACAATCCTTGCCTGAAAAAGAAAAAAGAAGAAGAAAAAAGGAAAAGAAAAGAGAAGAAAAGAAAAGAATAGAAAAGAAAAAGAAAAGAAAAAGAAAACAAATGTATGGGAAGAGAAGCTTGAGGATTAGTGCCTAATCAAAAATTGGTTCTACAATTGATCTATTTAAAGTGTAAGACTTGATAAAATCTTAAGCTTATAAATATATAATAGTAAGTAAAATTATTTTTAATAAAAATTTTTCAGTAGAAAAAATAAAAGAGCTAAAATCTAAATTTAGAGAACTTACAATATTTCTGAGTTAGATAGGAACTCATATTTTCGTAGTTCTTAACATTAAAAATTTTCAAACTTTAAGTGGGTCTCATTTACTCATTATTTTTTTCTAAAATGGACTACAATATTCCTAAATCTAAATTTTAGTAACTCCTAAAAAAACTCATATACATATCATACATATTTTGTTTTTTTTAAAATTAAAGTGTCACTTGAGGACAAATAACATTTTAAGTTTGGGCGATTTTGATACACCTAAAATATATAGTATTTTTAGACACATTTTGACACTTTTTTTTTATATATTGCGCTTTAATGGAATGTATTTTTGTGTTTTTCTTTCAGATACAAGAAAAAATGGAAAAAAATGCTTAAAGGAGTGAAAAATGATCAAATTCGGAGCAAAAAGGTGAAAAATTGTGCAAAAGAGTTTTGGCGCCTAAGCGCCAGATTCGGTGCTTAAGCGCCAGTTAAATAGAGAAGGCTGCGCTTAAGTGTCGAAACCACATGCTTAAGCGTCAGTGACAGTGACTAGACGACTAAAATCAGTTTCCATAAATTTTAAAGAGGTTTTTGAGGCACCCATTGGCTTAATAAGTGGTCGTAACCACCATGGATGAAAGTTATCACGAAAGGATGTGTCTTTTGGGCAAACACATCGAATCAAGACACATTTTGATAAGATCCCAAGGAACCTCTTGGAAAACTATAAAACAAAGAAGAGAGGACTTAGAAAAGAGTCCTGAAAAGGTCCGAAAAAGTATGAGTCCTGAAAATATTGGCAAGTTTGGAATGTTCTTCCTGGGGAGTTAGTTCAAAGAGATTTTCAGGAACCACTTTTTATTTGCTTTATCATTTTTGTTATTTTATTTTGAGTGATTGTAAAAGTGAAGATATTCAAAGGGACTTCTAGAGTTTGGTGGAGGACTTGAGATAAGTTTTTATGTTTTTGTTTTAGACTACTTTTGGTTTTAATCAAAACTTGTTGTTGGTTTGACAATGATTTCTTCTTTTAAACTAAAGTGTGATTTAGTTTTCTCCATGGATTCTAAGTAATTTTATTTATCTTTCTTCTTAAAATGATAAGTAGTTAAGTTTTGGATGGAAGTTGTGGAGAGTATAGATCTTTAATGATAGAAGAAGTTGTGATGATTTAAATCCATGCACTTCATTTACTTCTTGATTTGGCCAATCTAGATGTTAAAATTTATCGTCAGAACATGTAAGAACCGAGCTGGTATTGTCTCAGTCAACAATTGGAAAGAATCACATGAGGTTGTATGAATGAGAATATAGTTCATATGATATAATGCAAATAAACAGGGAAATATTCATTGATGGGTGTAGAGTTAGAGGACTTTAAAGTGACAGTTTAAACCTCCCAAATAAGTTTATTATTTTAGGTTCTGATACAAGAATGTTAGCCCATAGGTGGAGGGAATCGAGGGAACTCTAGAGTGAGAGCTAGTATCTTACCTGCCTAGCCGGTCTTCAGAATTATTCAAAATATAAATTAGCTAATTTTCTTTATAGCATCTTTAGTAAGGTTAAAGAATATTATTGCTCCTATTTGGCACAACACAATTTGCATAATTCCACAACAGAGTTCCTATACCTATTACTAATTCAAGATAAGAAGAAGGATATTTTCATATTAAGTACTTTTCTTCTACAAAAAATTTAGTTATCTTTTATGTTGTTACTGTTTCGTTAAAATATCAAAAATACTAAAAATATTTAAATTTTAATATCCTGCAAAAATTGTTTTTAGTTTAAGTAATTATCTTTTTAAAAATAGAAAAACTTTCTAAAAAGTGCATATTGCATAATCTTCCTTGTAGGTTCAATATTCAAGTCTTAATCAAAAAGTCCTATATTACTTGATAATGATACATATACTTGCGTGGTATCTCAATATAAATATATATAAATTAAAAAGTTAAACTCTTATTTTTCTTGAAGATCAAGTTTTTGGTTTTATTGCAAAATAAGAAAATATATATGTAAAATACCATCAAAAGTATTGCTATACGTGCATAAGCAGTAAGTCGGGATCACTAGGCACCGTAAATTGTTTTTACAAAGCCTTAA
This sequence comes from Phalaenopsis equestris, assembly GCF_001263595.1. NCBI lineage: Eukaryota > Viridiplantae > Streptophyta > Magnoliopsida > Asparagales > Orchidaceae > Phalaenopsis > Phalaenopsis equestris. The sequence goes on from NW_018235010.1 coordinate 19,473, forward strand.
TAAATGTGTATGACTTTAGACGGGTGCTTGAAGTAACTCTTGATAATTTTGAGAACTTTATTTAAAGAGATGTTTGGAAAGTTCAAAGGGAGAATTTTTGGATAGGGGAAAATGTTACAAAGTTTGGCATGAGTGTAGAAAGGAGATGGAGATGTAGATTTCTACTTTTTCTGAGAGATTGTTGAGGGATTTTTAGTGAATCTGTAAGGAATTGCACTAGAATTGCATGAATCAGTAGGAAAAATTGTTAGAGAGATCTTCATCTTTCTTTAAAGGGAAAAAAGGTAAGTATTGTGTTCTTGATTATTTTATGTTTTTTGTATTCACTTATCTAGTGGTTTTTCTTTGATATAATGAAGTTTTCAATTTTGTTTTCTTCCTACTTGTTACGAGTGTTTCTTACTCTTTCTTCTTGTTAAAAAACAGTGGCATGAGTATGATATGTTATTTTTTTCCTTTTACTTTTCCTTGACAATGAGTAGGATTTATGGTTAGGATTTTGGGATGCATGTTAGAATAGTTTTTTATTATCAATATGATCGTTTTTACTTGAAATTCAATTACATTACAATAATGGCCTATTATAGTGTAAAAATTTGTTGTAATTTCATTAAGATCGGAAAGGGCAGTGTAATTCTCATTAAAGTGGAAAAACATGTTATTTCGTGGATGAGAATGTAGTCCACGGTTTTTAAGTGAAAATAAATAAGAAAATAAGTTTTGATGGGCATAAATTTGAGATTTTAAAGTGACAGACTAAAATTTTCAATTTGATCCAGATGTTTGGAACCTAAAGCAAGATGTTAGCCTTTAGGTGAAGGATACATGGTAATTTTAAAGGGATAGCTAGTATCTTCCTAACCTAACCACGGATTCAAGGACTTAACTCTAGATTAACCATTGTTTATTATGAACTCAAGAGAGGGTAAAGAATGGGATTTCTCTTATTTGGTACATTACAATACTTAATGTACTTGAATGAAAATTTAGAAAAAGATTTTTTAGTGGGTGTAAATTGGTGATTTATAGGGTGCAGGCAAGATTTCTTTAACTTAAGGCTCTGTACCTTAACATTGAGATTAGGTCACATCTATGGCAGAGACTGTAGGACGCTAAGGTGGCAGGCTAGTTTGTTAACTTAAAGTTGATTCCACAACATCCCAATTAAACGCTCAGAAGAAGGTAAAGAAGATATTTTTTTCCTTTTGTCATTGGCTATACTGAATTTTATGTATCCCATTCCTACACATTTTCATATTAATTCACCAAACCAATTCATTCTGATAGGGTTAACTTTAGAATTGATACTTACATTTGATAATGGTTGTTATCGTTATATTTAATATTTTAATTTAGGAGTAGTTTTTAGTTCTTTTAAACTTAAGGTTTACATTTAGGAGTAAATGCTAGAAAAACCACTTAAATCAACTGTCAGAACTAAGTCTTTATATTAGTAAACTTGAACTTTGACAAAGGACCTCTTACCTTGCTTCCCTATACGATCGATAAATGGGACTCCACTATACTCTTGTATAACTTGAATTATACGTATACTGTCATAGAACCTCTAGTGTGAGCATGTACATATGGGGCACATCAAGTTTTGATGTTGTCACTCGAAATTTAAATTGATTTCAACGCATAGAAAAACACCATAAACAAGGGGCACATAAAGTTTTTAGAACTTTTATCGGAGCAACTATGACGAGAACTTCTAGAGAATTTTTAGTTGAACTTAGAAGACTTAGATTTGGAATTTTTAGTGTTATTAACTAGTGTGTATTATTATTGCATGTTTATTTTAATTAAGAAAGAAATATAAAAAAAAGTAAGAAAACTTAAAATACCAAAAAATATTTTTATTGTTTATTGTGTTTGATATCTACACTGCTAGTTAAGTATCAAGAGTTGTATGCATAGTTCAGGAGCTATAGAACCTGAATCATACGACTTAGAAATTGAGAGAACTGTTGGGATGATTAGAAAATAGAAAAGAACTTCAGAAACTGTTGTAGAAATGATGAATTATTATGAAGATAATATACTTAATATTTTTACTTCTTATATTGTAGATGTTTTAAGAAAATTTTATAATTATGCAATGCGTCAACCTCATGAACCACTAATCATTCAGTAAAATTCATTTCGATAGATTGTTGATAATAACACTTTTGAAAATATCAATGGGATAGACGATCACTCATATAACCCTTATTTCAATTACGACAACCTAGCTGAAGAATCCTTCCAACTTTAATTGGAATAACAATTATGAATGAGGAAACCAATCAGGGGACTACAATCAAGATGATCATTTAGGTAATTGGAATAATTAGGATTAGTATAACCTTAGACCTTATTTCCCTTTTGAATTTAACTCTAAGCAACTATACGAGGAGAAAGAGATGTCTATAGAAGAGGTTCTTTATTAAATGGAAAATCAGTTGAAATGCCAAAAGGATGTTGTGAGGAAAATAGAAAACCAACTAGGGCTGATTATTGATTAAAGTATCATTAATCATCCATATATCTTACCTAGATGTCTTGAGATAAACCCTAATGAGAAAATGATCTGCAAGACAAAAATATTGAACTAAGAATTAGAAGAGAATTAGAGTATATTGTTGACCTCACTTTTGGTTGAGGTTTAGTTTTTTCTCTTTAGTAGCCTAAAGTCTAGTCAAAGGACTTTCTTATTGACTATTCTTAGAAAACTAGACAAGAAGCCCTCACCATTAGAAATTTCAAACTCTTCTCTACTCAACTTGAAGTTCCACATATTGGTCCTAACCTCTAGCACTTAGCAGGTGGGGTCACTATGGGGGAACTCAAGATGAGTTACCCTTAGGACTGCTGGACCTTAGGCTTGACCCTGGGTCTTGGTCTAGGGCTAAGGCACTCACTTGCAATCACTTACACTCACAATCACTCACTACCCTAAACCCAAAATTTCTAGGCTTTGGTCTCTTGGTAGTTTTGGGAGACTCATGTAGGTGGTCCCCTAAACCCACTGGCCCTAGGATAGAGTTTCGCTAAGACCACTACATAGAGTACCCAAAATGGGGTTTCCATTGGTCCATGGCTTTTTTATGACGGTTGGCACTCCAACTCTACCAAGATACCCAACCTAGCCTTTTGCCTCTAAACTTCCCCAAATTACCTAAATACCCTTGGGACCCCAAATTTGTACAAAATCTCTAAATCTACCCAAAATACCCAACTTGATTCAAAAATTATTTCAAACACCTTGAAAACACCCAAACTACCCAAAATCATCAAAATTGGCCAAATTACCAAAATACCCCTCTTTACGACAAAATTCCAAAAATTCTAAAAAATCTAAAAATTTTCAAAACCTCCAAAATACTCTTAATTTCATTTTTCTCAACTATCATATGACCCAATTTTGCCAATTTGACCATCTTTGATCAAAACCCCCAAATTACCCCAAATGTCAATCCAATTGGTCTCAATTATCCCAATTTCAATTATAAACTCAAACTTACTCTTGATATGACCAATATAGACCAAATACATGCTCAATTGGTCCATCATTTGAACTAAATTTTGATTTAGTTCAAAACCCCAATTTTGGCCCTATGGCTTGGTTCCACCAAATTGAACCCATAGCCCAGTCAATTGGCCACAATTTGTGTTGAAAAACCTTCATAGCATCCCCATACATCAAAATTGATCTTCAATTGGCCTTGGTGAGACCTCAATTTCATTTGATTTCAACCTAAGTCCAAAAAGCCCCAAATTTGCCCCAAATTGGCCATGTCTCAAAATCTCACCAAATTGATGGCCTTAGCCCCAAAATTTCCACTCCATCCCTTCATGAAAAATCTTTAAAACATTTCTCTTGATCATTTGAACCATTCAATTTTGACTTAACCCAAGGATAGCCTAACCTAGACCCATGTCTAGCCCAACATGCCAAAATTGACCAAATTTCAAAAGTCCCTCAAATTGACCTACTAATTGAACTCAAAATCACTTCAACCCTTCACCAAAGATCTTTCTAACAATCATCTACACAATATTGATCAATAAATTAGGTCATTTGACATGGCTAACCTAGCCCAAACCCAAACTTTGATCACTTAAACCCATGCATTAAACATGAGCAAACCACCTTAAAGCAATCAAATTAACTCCACTTTAGTCAATGGTGAGAACCTAAGACTGAGCCAAAACCCATCTAACCACCTAAACTAAGGCATGGACCAAAAGTCCCCCAAATTAAGGGATCTTTTTTCCAAAAATGCACATGCTTAAGATACCCTTACCAAAACTAAACCCCATTGCATTAAATTGCTTTGACAGATTCCCTTGGATGCCCTGAGTACCTAGCCACCTCCCCCTGCTATGGCTGGCCAGCCTAGTCACCGGAGAAGCTCAAAACTGAGAGCCACCCCCATGGAACTTCACCCAAATCAAACCTAGAGGCTATCTCAGCCAAAATAAATTGTAGAGCTCCTCTTCCCTCCACCTAAGCAGCACAATGCACCCTCTGATTGGCCATGACAGCCGCCCATTAGCCATTTTTATAAAATGTACCTCCCACGGCCATGGAAGGAGTGCTGAAAATTTCTTAGAGAGACCTCTCCAAATTGACCACAGAGCTTCGCTAAGATCCTCTCAGTGAATTCCAACTATTTTCCATCACCACTTTCCACAGTCGGAGTTCAATTTTGAACTTGAAATCTTGTCGGAAACAAGTACAGAGCCTAATACACCTCCACAGTCCACCAAACTCAAATTAACTTCACCCACAACTTCACAAAATTTAAAGGAGCTAAAGCCCCATCAAATTCCCCTCTCGCAGAGACTCTACCATAGCTTTAGACCAACACCCAAATTCGGTTGTGATTGAAATCATACCTAGGCTGTACACCAAAACCAGAGACTCAATCGGTAGCCTCTTTAGATCACAACGAACGTGCCAAGACTCTCTGATCAAAGCTTCATAAGCTTCCCTTCTTAAAGCAATGATATTGAACTTCTTCTCCTCCTAAGCCTATTTTGATTCTCCATTTGATTAGGCTTAACTTAATTGCATGTTTACCGTATGGATGTGTTCGTCTAACTTAGATGAGTCCATAGGATCAAACCAGAAGTGATTTAGTTGAGTCTAGGCCGAGATCTTAAGGTTCTAGTGTGGACGATCACGGGATCACTCTATTAGGGATGATGTCAGGGAGCCATTTGATCAAGCGTATATTGAATGGATGAAGGAGATCAAACCAGACAACACTTCAGAACATAAACATCGGGCCAAGTCAGCGTTGAGGTGGACGACAGTGTCAAATGAGAGCGCGCCGCGTGGAGCTTTGAAGTCGCCATAAATTGATATGGCGACGGGCGTTTAAATAGATAAATAGGGATTTAAAAACATTAGAAAATGATCCCTAACATCAAAAATTCTTATCTTGGTGTAGAAAAATCACAAAAAAATAAAAATAAAAATACACTTTGCTCAGTGAACAAAGGAAAAAAATGTGGAAAAAATTTGGAATCCATATGATATATATTTTATTTTTAATTAATTAAATACTAATTTAAATGTTTTAATTCTCCATGCATGTAGTGAAATCACCATGGCTTGAAATTTTATCATATTGTTGTTACTGTCTTAGGGAACATTCCCTAATTTTTTCAAAGTGAGAGAAGGTCCCTAGAAAGCGAATCACATTTTTCAAGTTTATATGCATTATTTGCTTAAATTAATCATGAAAATTAGCATGTTGTTTAGAAAAATCCAAGAAAATTTTGGAAGGGTTATGATGACCAGAGAGCCCTTGGGAAAATTTTCCATGAGTCGAGTCATTTAAAATGCAACTAATATTTACAAACCCTAAATCACTAAAATTATTAGTTTCAAAAAATACAAACAACAAAATGACTTGAATTTTGATCCACTATTGTTTAGGATCAAGAGAAATCACCATAAAAATTCTAAAGCGTTTTGAGTTCATTTAGTAACTTAAGTTGATTTTTCAAGACACATAACATTTTTGGCATTTAAATGATTTTTTAAAAATCAAAATATAACTAAAAAAATTATAAAAAACTTATTTTTTGAGTTCTCTATGATGAGGGGTCTTTTATAAAAATATAATGGTATTTTAAATGAAAACTTGATTTTTAAGCTATTTTAAATATTTAAATAATTAAAAATCTATAAAAAACACAAAAATATTAAAATTCATGGAAATGTTCTAAATTTCTTCCTAAGCACTTAGGAACAATTAGAATATTTTTCCTGATTTTCTAAATAAAGAAACTAAATTTGAAAGCTTAAAAATAATTTAAAAGGCTAAAATGGGTTTTCACTAAGAATAATTCCAATAAAGCAAATAAAACTAAAAAAAAATATAAAATTTTCTCCAATAAGTTCTCTAACCTTAGGGAGCTTTTCAAAAAAAAAAAACTTAATTTTCCCCATTTAAAATATTTTATATTTAATAAATACCCCAGAACATAAACTACTTCTTAAAATTCAAATAAAATTAAAAAAATCATGAAATTTGGTCCAAATGCTTCTTTGGTCTATCTCTACCCCTAGTAAAAATTTCAAGGGATTAGAATTTACCTTGGTCAAGTTAGGCATTTTCTATGAAGAATCCTATTTTTGCATGAAAATAATTATATAAATTAAATTAAATTTTGACAAAATCACATTTTATACTGTGATGTCTTAATTGACCCATGAATGAGGTAGGATAAAAATTTCAAATTCATTTGGATTAAATTTGATGAATTATGAAGTGTTAGAGCCTCAAGGGAAAATGTGTAATTTTAGAAAATTAGCCTTAATTAACATTTAGGCTTAATTCATAGAGGGAAATGGGTAACCTCTGATCTTAATTTGAATGTTTGAAACACAAGGGGTTAATTGGTAGAAACCAACCTCACTTTCTTAATTGAAAAGATAAGTTAATAAATTTCTAAATTATTAAAATTTGAAAGTTTGTTAAAATGAATGAACCCAAGACTTATGGGTATTACTTTTGAACTCAATAATTAATCAATTTAATACCCCTATTTTGATTTTCAAATAAAATTCAAATCATGAATCATGATCACGTAAAGCTTAACCTTTTCAAAACTAACTAAGGCACTCACCTAGGTCTTAAGGGCTTAGTAGTGACTTAGGCTAAATCAAGTTTCATTTAAATGAGGTTTGGAAAAGCAAATATCAATTAAAATTAAAACATCTTTCAAACACTACAAACCCAATTAGGGCCAAAATTTTGCAAAGTATTGCAATAGCACTAACTTGCCTCTTTAAGGGCTTCACCCGCATAATCTTCAAAATTAAATGGCAGATGATACTTACCCTATTCTTAGGGATAATTGGGACATCAATGCTCACTGAGCACTAAGGGTATTTAAAGGATGAATTATTAAGCAACATAATAAGTTCAAAAGAACTCAGGAATTTTCACCAGGCAGCGAGAGAGTAGCACGGACCTGCTTCTTTCTCTAGATCTGTTGGATAACTTAGAGATCTACTAAACTTAATGTATTTTGCATGGCAACATCATCCTTAATTAAACTTTTAAGGACCCACCAAGATATGACTTAGGGTTTGATAGGTTGTGAAAATTTTACATCCCTATGTCATACAAACTGCCTTAACATGCTTTTTGAGTTTCAGGTGGTGGAACAAGAAGACTCGTCAGGTACGCTTTTATAGTTTTCAGCGTTATCGTTCTTGTACTTTCATATTATACTTTTATGACTGCAATTCTGCATGCTAAACAACGATGCAACCAAAACCAAAATCTAAACTAAAACCAACCAAGATAAAATTCACCGCCACAACATTCAAAATTTAAAA
>NW_018235010.1:27328-33156 GCF_001263595.1 Phalaenopsis equestris
CGAGGCTTTCCATGGTCTAAATGAAATTATGGAACTCATTAAGTTGAGTTTAGTAAATTCATTTGAACTAAGTGAATCCAATAGAAAATATTGGTACCGGAAAGAGGGAACCGTAGGATCCTAACCGGTGTCGCTGTAATCAACTTTATTATGCCCCCACAAAATTTAAAGAACTTTAACAATAGGGCCACCTGCTTTAACATTATAAATTAACACACTAGAAAACTCAAACTTATCTCGGTGAGGAGCTTGGAGCTAGCATGGTGGGCAGTACGGCCATCTTCAACAACAAAACCTATCTTCCCCAGCTAAACCAATCTTCCTTCCTCAGAATTAAGCAACAAAGCCATAGGACTTCGATGTTGCTTGCTTATGCAACGTAAATCCTCACCTTATCTTTAGGCCTTCGTATAGTCTTGTTATATAATATAAGCCCTAACTCGTCTTAAGATTTTGAGGTTGTCGTTTGTCACGACCTAAATCCTCACATCTTCCAGGCTATTTATGTGATCGTTTCACACGAATGTAAGCCCTAACTAATAAAATTGGTAGGATGAAACACCTAAATATTTCTCCTCAAAATTGAAGCCAAACATTGGGATAGCTTGGGAAGTCATCGAGGTTCTCATCTAGATCCATGACATCCCCTATTTCTTCCTCCTTTGGACTCTATAATAGAATGTTCCAAATTTTGAATGAATCCCCTTTCACACCTCTATATCTGATCTCATTGAAAGGTCATACCCTTTGAAACTCCTTGAAGATAATATTTCCTGATTTTTTTTAGAGTCCTCTTAGGTGACTTTGGACATTTAAGATGTAATTAACTGTAGTGGCTTGCCCTTATAGTAAGCATGTCTGAACTCAACTTAATCTAAATCCTATTTAACTCTTTATATTAAATAGGGGAACTTGTTGGAAAATACAAAGGTTTCACAGACCAAACGGACTTCATATGTTCCTTAGTTTTTCATATGTTCCTTAGTTTTTTTGATTAAGCCTCATCCTCAAGTCTTGTGTTTATCCTTTGGGATAGATACAAGATTTGAGGTATAATGCTCTTTCATTTAAACTATGAAAAATAGTGGTCAGTTTGATTTCATATTAAAAAGTCCTTCAGAAGTGGGCAACGGGATTTCAATTCCAGTGACCGACAGCTTCTTACGGGCAACTCCTACAACCAAAAATAGCTTCGACAAGTGGCAATCAAAACTAACTCCGCTGGGGATAAGCTTTTCTCTCCATTCAAATAAAAAAATATTATCTTCACACGTCGGTAATATGTCCATGTCCCTCTTAGACCAAATTACCATTCTTTTGTTGGCAAAATATACCCACTTCAAGACTAGTTGTTCAACCATATTTGAACAGAGGGGTTCAGAAGGCCATTAAAGACTCTTTAAGCTTTCATGTGGGGTCAGATCCCCAATAGGTGTGTCAGTGGACTAGTTCCACCTGGGCAGTGTCTGCCACTAAATGGGGCCCACACTGGGTCCTAAAATACTTCACATTTTTTATTTGCTACTGTGTAAATTAAACCAAATTGTGTTGTGTTGTGCGCAATTTGAAGTTTTCTTCTATTAATTAAATTTTACACCTCTTGATGTTTCTTAAACAAAATTTTAAAATACCCACAAATTAAGACCTACCCGATCTACAGATCAACCTCTACTTTCTGTGCTTACACTACAAATTACGAGATTTTTGGAGATATAGCTAACCCTTAAACTCTCTGTTTTAAAGCCTACTGCAATGGCCTACCCAACACCGACCCCCAACACTGACCTTTTCCTGCAACCTGCCAAAAAGTCACGAAGACCGCAACCTCATTCCTACCATGAAATTCAGAGCCGGATTTGACGATCTTGAGGTCATCCTCAGGAAAGCCCCGTTCGTAGTGATGAAGATTGCCGCTCCAGAAATACAGGAACCAACTGCAGAATTTAACCTGAACTCCCTTTAAGACTTCCCTACTTGCAAGAAGTCTAAAACTGCTGCCGTCACTGCACTCGCCAGACCTGCTAGCCTCGTTACTACTAAAGGGAAAGAAGTAATGATTATTGAGGATCCGACTAAAGGATTAACTGTCCCACCACCCGTGTTTGAAATTGGATCAAGTTCGAGGACTGTACCGCTGATCCGAAATCAAAAGAGGAGCCGCAACAGAAGGGTTCGGAGGGCCATCAAATCCCAGGCTCCTAAGGAAAAACCCATTGAGGAGGAGCCTCATCAAGATGAGTAAGTGTTACGAGGAATTTATCCACTCCTACGAGGGAGTAGATTCCATCCTCTGGCGGATACCGATAGATATCAGAGTATCCAGAGAATAACCGCCACACTACCAACACTTCATGGACATGGTGAGGAGAGAAAGAAATTCACTCCTATCACCCGAGTTAGTGCAGTCTTCAAAAGGCTAGAAACCAAAGAAGGATGTTTGGTTAGCGAGTTACCTAAATGAGTGGGAGATGCAATTTCCCCTGTCATGAAGAAGGAAATTTTGAAGGGTGTCAAATCCGCCAGACAGTCCCACAAAACAACTGGAGTGCCACCTACTCTCATCCCCATTTGGTTCTATTTAGGGAACTAATTTGATACCACAGTAGTTACTATTGATTATACCGTTATGAAGACCGCAGGCCATCGACCGATTAAGTCAAAACCGGGTCCGAAAATCTTACCCATCACCCGTTATGGAGATATTCTTACAATTCTAAAGGCAAAGACAAAATGATTACCTGGCACTGTAGCCAGTCTACACCACGGGGAGCATACTTTTCCTTGGCATATTGATGTTTCTACTAAGACACTTTGTCCTGAGGCATCACCGTCGAAAAAGAAAAATGTATGGGTACCCAAGGTCGTTGCACCGATACAGTCTGGTGAGCCCGCGTTACAAGAACATGGAATGAAAATAGGGTCTGAAATATCTGACATCGTCGCAATAATAGCTAGCGAGATGGAGGAACAAGTAGAGTATGTACATCAGGGTCCTCCAGATCTTAAACCGATCAAGGAATCAGTAATTGAAGAGAAGGTTAAGAAACTCAGGATTGAGATTTCTGAGTTAGCTCGAGAACACAGAATTTCGTATTTCATCGATAGCGATGATGAAAATTTTGATTACAATGATTACTTGGAGGAAGATTTCATGGATGTCCATGTAATTGAAACAAGAGCGGGCACTCTGTGCGCGAGGCTCAACCTCACACCTAAGAGAACGCCGTAGATGAACTACGAAGGACTGTCCTCCTAAGGGATGAGAAAGTTAGTCTACTGAAGAAAATAATAGAAGAAATGACCGCAGCCATGACAGCTATGGTCACTATTTAGGCGCAATCATAAATGCTACAATTGGCTTCTCCAAAGATCAATCAACCAGAGAATATACACATCACAGATGAAAGAAGAAAGGTTACTTTAGCAAATAGAGATGAGCAACATGGAAAGGATTCTCCATCAGGTGCTATACCTAAAGAAAATGGTTGAACAAGTGCGGGATGCCTTAACCCAATCTAAGGGTGGTGCATTGGTTCTAAAGGGTAGACCTTACCCGGAGGAATTTGATGTCGTGCCTTTCCCCAAGGGTTTTGTGGCCCCAAACTTCAAGATATTTGATGGGACTGGAAATCTCAGATAGCATATAGCACATTTTTGAGCCAGTTGTGGTAACAAAAGGAATAGTGAAGCTCTACTCTTCCAGCAATTCGTCAATGGCTTATTAGGAATTGCTTTCGACTGGTATGCTAACTTGCCCAATGGGTCAGTTAAAACATTTTAGGAGTTGGAACAACTTTTTGTGAAAAGATTTACCGGAGCACAACATCATGTGTCTATTGGAGAGCTCATGATGGAAAAATAAAAGCCTAGCAAAACTTTGGTGGACTATATTTTAAGGTGGAGAAACCTTAGCATGTGATGTGAACCTCAGCTACAGGAACATCATGTGATTGAAATTATACTCAAGAGCATTCATGGGCCAGTAGCTTTCATGCTCAAGGGACTCACCATCAAATCCTTCGAGAAGCTACTCAGTAAAGCCAGCAGCCTTCAAGAGGAAATCAAGCAAATAGAGCCACACGAAAAGGTTAAGGTGACCAGAGCGTTTGAAAAGAAATCAGGAGTAGTGGCAACCATCGAAAAAGGAATGCAGACGATAAAGATATATGCAGAAGAGCCTCACCGGTCTTCATCACAGTATGCTTAGAAACAGAGTAGTCAATCCAACTAGCGACCACCTCAAGAAGGATCACCACAAACAAGGGATAAAAAAATGTCCCTATCAGAACGACGTAAAACGGTGTATTCCTTCAAAGATGAAGCTATACCTAAAATATTCAGAACACTAATGATGAAGCCGAAGTTTTAATTACCAGATCCAAAGAAGCCCAAAGAGGTTGATAAGAAGAATAAACCAAATTATTTTCCATACCACCGGTTACTAGGGCATACTATAAAAAAATGCTTCGTCTTTAAAGATTGCCTCGAGAGGAACCTTAAAGTATAGAACATAAAAATCCTGAAAGAATATTTATAAGAACCTGAAAAAGGTTCCATAAATATGATTTTGTCCGAGCTAATCTCCCCAATCGATCTGTATACTGGAACAGATGGATGGAGTACAACTTTGGATGAACTCAAGGCGGGCCTTCATCAGGTCCTCAATCAAATACAGGTTCCATCAAAACAATCTTCTTCATATACTAGAGAAGAAGGATGGAATGAGGTCTAGAGTAAATCATCCAAGAAATACTGAACAAGATTCGATCAGCATCAAAACAAGCCTCCATTCAGAGTCCGCAACATACCAAGCCCGAGATGAAGGTTTCGTCAGGAGAGCCGTCATCGTCAAGGAAAAAGAAGAAGAAGAAGAGAAGCATCACTGTAAAGATTGATAGCACGGAGGGTAGGATAGGGTTTCCTCTACTTGATTGGTTATTTTGAATTTGGGGAAGAAAATCCTCAAATCCTTGACTTTGTATGATTATCTTTTTATCCCTTTGGGGTCTTATGAATATAATGATTGTGATTTCGGCTACATTTTAACTATTTCTGGTGATAGCGTAACTGATTATGACCAATCTAGCTTTGATCTCGATCCCCAAAACAATCCTCAAATCGTACTTGAGTCTGATAAACTCGTTATCAAGTCTAAAGAAGACATCAATGACACCGCTTATGACAACACTGGGGGTGGGGAACCAATTCTCGAGCATCACGGTACACCGCTTACTATGAACTTATATCTTTCTGACAAAGAGACACCGGGAGATTCAACAATGATATCTCAAGAAGAAGAAATCACAAAAGTTAACTTAAGGAGCGAAAAAGTGTTACCACCGAGAACAACTCTAACAGATAAAGGAAAGCAGATAATGACCCGAGAAGAGATACCTCCACCTCCACTAATGGAAGAACCACATAATCAAGATAAAATCAAAGGATCATACAAAGTAGACTATAATGTGCTAGCTCATCTTAGGATATTGCTAGCCCGATTAAACATCTACGCCGCTCTGATCCTGTCAATGGGAGTAGAGAGTCTCTGGTTACAGCTTTGCTTGACCAAAAAGTTTGCTTAGCTTAGTTGGGTAGCACATCCTCAGATGAAGTTTGTTTATTGAAAGAACAGCCTGGGGTGATCTTCACAAATGAATTCTTACTGCTCGGTACCGCCAACCACAACCGTCCACTCTACATCTCCGTCAACATCGGCACATTTGTGTTGTCCAGAGTCTTAGTAGATCTTGAAGCCTCTCTTAACTTGATGAGCCTACGAACATTGGCCTATTTGGATATTGAAGCTCAAGAGCTTACGACCGATAAAA
>NW_018235010.1:33265-38156 GCF_001263595.1 Phalaenopsis equestris
TTCCATCATCTCTACACCAGTGCATCAAATACCACAAAGATGGTCATGAAAATTGCATCAAAGGAGACCTACAACCATTTTCAGTGCACGAAGTTGGTATCCATGAAGATGCTGCCTACTACGCGCCTCCAAAAAAAACTATCTTCTCTCGTGAAATTATCACAATTAAAGATGAAGATTTAGAAGAATTACAAAAAGGAGGCCATTCAACCCCTCTTCAGTGATCTTCTACCACTCCCTTACAAAGAGTTGGTGAAAGTTCTTTTAGTACGCGCACCCAAGGTCGAGGTCAGGGATGTGGACGAGGAAGGATTAACTTAATCGTTGAACGGACTAGGCCAACCATCAACATTGGTGATTAAGACAGTTCTGAAGACGAGATAATGATAACAAAATGGAAGAAACCTCAATATGATATATCCTTAGAAGATACAAAGAAAAATGAATATGAAACAATGTATGATCAAATAAACCACTATGTCAATGCTATGACCCTCACTCCGATTCTCCATCAAAAGATCAAGAGTTTCGAGGTCAAGGAAGTTCCTAGTGTTGGTTCAAAGCCGATAAAATTTTACCATGCTTCTACCTCTATTGAGCTTGAAAAACATGTAAATTTGGATGATGATCCTAATGAATTAATGGAATTGCCTTTTCGTTACTTCTCGCCTTGTGTTCAAAAGTTAATTCAACAGGGGCACTTGCCGAAATAAATGCCAAAAAATAAATTTCAATTTTTTGAAAAATTATGGAATGGTAAAACTCGAACTCCAAATTCAAAAGAGGGTATCGAATTTAGTACAGTTTGACCAGTCGATGATTCGGAATTTTGCATGGTTGTTACTGATGAGACAGAAGAGGATTGCCTTGATATAGAGGATGACTCTACTGATCAACTAATCGAAGATGCTCCCCTAGAATTTTAGGAAGAAATTAAATCTACTATTGATCAATTGAAAGAGATTAACCTCGGGACCAAAGAACAACCCTGACCTACATTTATAAGTTCTCTACTCAATGACGAAGAATCTGCAGAATTTATCAAACTAGTAACAGAATTCAAAGATTTCTTCGCATAGAGCTACGATGAAATGTCAGGACTGTCAGCAGAGGTTGCAGTCCATGAACTCGGGGTGGACAAGAATATAACCCCGGTAAAACAAGCTCTCAGAAGAATGCGCCTCGAAATTGAACAAGAATTCATTGCCGAGGTGAAGAAATTAATAGACGCCTACTTTGTGTTGACTTCAGAGAGTTGAACAAGTCATGTCCAAAAGACGAGTTTCCACTACCCATACCAGAGATGATGGTGGATATCACTTTAACACAAGAAATTTTCTCCTTCATGGACGGATCGTTAGGATACAACCAAATCAAGATGGCTCCAGAAGATGTAGCCCTCACAGCCTTTAGAACGCCTATTGAGATTTTTTGCTACACAGTGATTCCATTTGGGTTGAAAAACGCTGGAGCAACATATCAGCACGCAATGACGAACCTTTTTGATGACCTCATTCACAACTAAGTAGAATGCTACGTGGATGATTGGGTGATCAAAAGTAAAAAAAATAGACCATTTGTACGATTTGAGGACCGTGTTTGAACGATTACGATGATATGACCTTAAACTGAATCCTTTAAAGAGCACTTTTAGCGTTACCTCCAAGAAATTTCTGGGATTTGTTGTCCATCATCAGGGAATTGAGATTGATCCGGATAAAATTAAAGCTGTCTTAGAAATGCCTCCTCCTAAAACTTTGAAACAACTACGTTCCTTCCAGGGGAAGTTGGCATATCTGAGATGCTTTATTTCTAATCTCTCAGGTAGGCTTCATGTTTTCTTGGCATTAATTGAAAAGGAAGCTAAATTTATTTGGGAAGAGAAATGTCAGCGGACTTTCGAGGATGTTAAACAATATTTAATGTCAACTTCTGCCTTGGTAGCCCCTATCCCAGGAAAACCTTTGATACTTTATACTGCGGCCTTAGACGACTCTCTTGGAGCCCTCTTCACCTAAGTCAATGATGAGGGTAAAGAAAATGCACTCTACTACTTGATTCGTCGTCGAATATCGACGGAGATAAGGTATCTACCTATTGAGAAGCATTGTCTCGCGTTAATTTTTGCCGCTCAAAAGCTTAAACATTACATGCTTTCTCATAAGATTACCCTAATCTCGAAAGTTAATCCATTGAAATTTTTGATGACCCGACCAACACTCTCCACACGTGTAGCAAGATGGTCAATGATCTTATTGCAATTTGATATAACTGTTGTTCCCCTTCGTTCTATCAAGCGACAGATACTAGCATGCTTTCTCACTGCACTCCCACTGCCAGCTGGGTCTTCTCTCAATGATGAGTTACCAGACAAGCAAATACTACAAATGGAATTTTCCAGCATGCAATGCTGGGAGTTGTACTTCGATGGCGCTTCGTTAGCCAAAAAAGACAAAGGATCATGCATAGCTTTACCAGGCAAAGCAAGGATCGGTTTGATCTTTTGTCACGCCAGATAAGGATATGTTGAGGTTCACATACCACTTGATGGAGTCCTACACCAACAATGAAGCAGAATATGAAGCTTTAATCACCGGATTGAGAATGACAGTCTCAATGGATATAACAAACATTACCATCTTTGGCGACTCCCAACTCATCATCCAGCAAGTCGTCGGACAATACAGAATTTTGAGACCAAGATTAGCAGAATACCATCACTACACGATGAAGCTCTTAGAGCAGATTCCTGATGTAACTTTCTACCAAATTCCTAGAAGAGATAATGCCCAGGCGAATGCTCTAGCAAAACTTGCTAAGGAAATGGCATGTCCCCAGAGGATTCCATTGAAATCACAGTGCAAGGAAAACAAGTCTTGTCCCAGATCGATGTCGAAACTCTACACAAGCTCGAAAAAGAAAAACAATAAATACAGTTGTAGACATTAACAAAGATTGGCACAAGCCATTAATAGATTATTTGTATACTGGAAAGCTGCCAGAAGATAAGTCTGAGGCACATCATATCACAAGAAGGGCGATGTCTTATGCCTTGGTGGGAAATGTTCTCTACAAAAGATCATTCGATCAAATATGGTTGCGGTGTTTGAGCAGAGCCGAAGCACAAAATACTGTCAAAGAGGTACATGCCAGATCATGTGGCACTCACCAGTCAGGACCAAAAATGAAAATGAAGATCAAAATACTCGAGTATTATTGTCCAGCAATGATGTCCGACTGCATGGATACAGTCAGAAAATGTCACCAATGCCACATGCATGGGGTGGTCTTACACTAGCGTCCGAATGTGCTACACCCAACTATTGTCTCATGGCCATTCAAGTGTTGGGGCACAGACATAATATGTTCGATAGACCCTCCATCTTTCAAATAAAATAGGTTTATACTTGCCGCTATAGATTACTTCTTCAAATGGGCAGAGGCAGTATCATTGTGTGAGGTTATAACACAGCACGTCCTTCAATATTTCAAAAGCCAAGGTTTCTACCATTTTGGAGTACCACGAAGAATATTTTTTGTCAATCGGAAAGCTTTCAGAAGCACAAAGATCAACAATTTTGTCAAAATATATGGGATAGATTGGAGATACTCTACGATTTACTATCTTAGAGCAAATGGTCTGGTTGAGGCTTTCAACAAAACACTGGTATAGATTTTGAAGAAAACACTAGATGAAAACAAAAGGGATTGGCACAACTAACTATTAGAAGCTTTGTGTTTGTGGTCCTATCGGACGCCTTTCAAAACTCCCACTCAGTGTACACCCTATATGCTCGTGTACGAATCTGACGTCGTGCTACCACTAGAAATCCAGACACCGTCTCTTAGAGTTGCTATTGCTAATCAGCTCACAATAAGAGAATGTCCAAAACTCAGATTTAAAGAACTAGAGAGTCTTGAGGGAAAATTACTAGAAGCACAACAAAATTTGGAGCTTTACTAGGAAAAGATGATACAAGCCCATGACAAATTGGTCCGCCCAAGGAAATTCAAAGTTGGTGACCTCGAACTTGTGCTCAAAAGGCCTATTCGTGGAAAATTCGAGCCAGCTCGGGAAGGACCATTTATCATTGAAAAGGTCTACACCGGAGGAGCCTAGCATTTATTGGACTTCCGCGGCGAAAGACCCATGTTACCAATAAATGGACAATATTTGAAAACCTATTACGCAACCTGATGCCGTTTGCCTCTGCTTGCTTTGAAACTTTGAAAACTTTGATTATTTTAGGGTTATTTATGTGGCCAAATGTCTATTTGCGGTTATCTATGTGGCCAAATGTATATGATCGGGTCCAAATTTTGTTATTAAACTCCATATAATGAAAATTTTGAGAAAGAAATTTTAAACTTCAAATTTTCTTCTTTCCACCTTTCAGTATAATGTTTCACAAAATTAAACAAAAAGTCATACATAAAGTAAACAATTCATTGCACCAAAACAAACTAAAATGTACTTAAATTTAAAATTTACTTTAATAAACACTTTGTTTTGTTCTTATTCATGCCAAGTTTTGGTCCATTGATGTTTTTTCTATCATCTGCAGAAAAATGTCGAGACATAAGCTGACCTTTGCTTTCAAGGATAGTTGGAGCCTCACACTAACTGGGGAGATGGCGCCATATGGCCGGACCATAGACTTCAACATGGATTTTAACCAGGTTGACATGGACTACAAAGTTCCTCTCATGAGTGTAGTTACCTGCATGGAGAAAAAAAGATTGCCTTCACTGCTGAGGGTGAACGCAAAAGATAATGTATCACACAAAGGCAAGAATGTGATAATAGAGCAAGATTCGATGGAAGGGCCAAGTCGTCTACCCTCCATGGTAGCTACACCAGCTGGAGGCCTAGTAGCCACCAATAACGAAT
>NW_018235010.1:38185-66031 GCF_001263595.1 Phalaenopsis equestris
AGGAATGCCAGCCATACAAAGCAGATGTATTTTCTATGACAAGAACACAGACGTCAGAGAGAAATGAAAAACTTACTCACCCCTATTACTGAGGGGCATATTTATGATCCGGACATGAAAGAAAATTCTGCCAGCCTACCCACCATAGATGAAGAACTGGGGTTCGTTGCAGAGTTAGATACGCTTTCAGTTTCAGATGTTCTATGCAACGATTGCCCGACGTGCAACGTTGAAATACCGGTCGGGACATCAGCCACAAGGGCGTTGTTAGAATGCCCGGATTGCAATGTTCTACATTTACAATATTTTAGTACATTTGAAGAGTATATCTCCAGCACCGATCAGTCTCATACTTCAGATATTATGATGGATGAGCCATACGTCCCACTGGGGATAGATCAGTACGTACCATGGAGCCCAGGGTCGAACATCCCGCTAGACGCCGAGTCTCGTGCTCTAGATCAACCAGTGCCAGTTTGGGTTCCTGCCAATGTTCAGTGGGAGGAATGCCTGCGACAGCTACCGACTCCTAGTACGATGGAGTACTACTAAATAAGAAAAGTAAATAAAAGAGAATTTGAAATGTACAAAGAAGTTCAGGGAAAATTCATCAACAAACTGAAGGGATTAGAACTGTATACGAGAGCCTTCTCAAAGACTGATGAACAAAGTTTTCATGACTGCATTTTTTACCTGAGGGACAGAGGTCGAGCAGGTTTGCTTATGGAAAGGACCTATTCCGAGCCGAGGAAATGGATGCGAGGAAAAGGGAGGATTACTGTCGAGTGTGGTTACTGCTACAACTTCACCAATGAAAGACAGGGGAATCCACCTCGGATCCTCAGACACAATCATGTAGATCCACTGTCGCCAATGATAAAGTGGACGATCAAAAGAATGGTCAATTAAATTATTCTTCCTGCTACCTGCATTCCAAATAGTTGTATTATCAACATCTACGGTGAGGGTGATTGCATTCCTCCACACATCGATCACCATGACTTCGTCAGGCATTTTTGTACGGTATCATTCATGAGTAAAAGTAACATCTTATTTAGGAAAGAAATTGACATCATCAGCTCTGGTGAATTCAGAGGCTCTGTGGAGATTCCTCTACCAGTTGGCTCAGTGCTCATTCTTAAAGGCAACGGTGCAGATGTCGCCAAACATTGCATTCCAGGGGTACAACATTGTAGGGTGTCCATGACCTTCCTTAAGATGGACGACAGCAAGATACCATATGGATTTCAGCCAGACTCTGAACTGGAAGAGCTACTGCCATACGAGCTTTGAGAGGGTTGTACTTATACGTACATGCGAAGGGAACACGTGCTGGAGCATGGCTTAGAACGTCTGCTCGATCAGGAGCTTGTAGTACCTAATACAAATGGTCAAAGGGTTTGATTTCTTTTTTATAACAACGTGATATGTATCTGATATATTCATCCTACAATATATTCATGACATGAGATGATCTAGATGTACTCCAACATGGACTATATATTGTACCTTTTTTGTTAGGCGTTAGCCTAGGTTTGATTTGTGACATCTTTATTGAAGTAAATTAACGGAAATTTCTCTCAGAAATGTGCCTTTTTGTCAGTTGCCTTTTTGTGCGATGGATGAAAGCCTCAAACCATGCCTTAGTTCAGAATTTCAATGAACGAAGAATGAAACAACAAACCTTTAACAATAAATAAATTTAAATAATTTTTTATAAACAACAAAAAAAATTTCTTTCAAAAATCAACAAGTTAAAATTAAAATTTTAAAGACATATTTTTGAAAAATTAAATGTTATAAAAAAATAAGAAAAGAAATTAAATCTGTTGATTGGATTCTCTCATTTTTAGAGCTTCTTACTCTTTGTGCGCACAACACAACCATCTTTATCTGCATTAACTGTCTTTACATCCTCGTAAAATTTCACATTCTGCACAAAACCCCATAAAACTTTAAAAATCTTCTTCAACAAAATTAACCTTTTCACATGACACATTTCTGCAAATTCAACATCACAAATTCTTTACGTTGTTTTCATATGACTCTTAGTGTCAGTACCCAAATTTTCACTCCCCATATCCAAGGATCGGTGTGAGGCCCCCTTCAATGGATGTTAAGGCTTTAGATTCCTTAAAATTTCAAATTCTCTGAGGATCAAAGTGAGACCCCCTTCAATAGATGTTAAGGCTTCTGATTCCTTTAAATTTCAAATTCCCGAGGATCGGTGTGAGGCCCACTTCAAGGGATGTTAAGTCTTTCAATTCCCTCATATTTTAAATTATTCGAGGATTGATGTGAGGCCCCATTCAATGAATGTTAAGGCTTTTGATTCCTTCAAATTTAAAATTCTCCAAGGATCGGTGTAAGGTCCCCTTTAATGGATGTTAAGGCTACCGATTCCTTCAAATTTCAAATTCTCTGAGGACAGTGTGAGGCCCCCCTTCAATGGATGTTAAGGGTTCTGATTCCTTCAAATTTCAAATTCTCTAAAGATCGGTTTGAGGCCCCCTTCAATGGATGTTAAGGCTTCCAATTTCTTCTCATATTCTATTCACATATTTCCCACGAATTCACATCTGTGAATCTGCATATTTTCTGCAGAAGAACACATATTTCCTTGTCACCTCTTAGGTTGGATGTGAGTCCTAGTGCTTTCCTTCCTAACGTGATCCATATATTTTTCTTGTTACCTATTGAGTTGGATGTGAGTGCCAGCGCTTTCCTTCTCAATGTACCACATATATTCTCTTGTCAACTTATGGGTTGGATGTGAGTCCTAGTGCTTTCCCTCCTAACGTGACGCATATATTTTGCTTATTCCCTCTTAGGTTGGATGTGACTCGCAGTGCTCTGCTTCCTAACATGACGCATATATTTCCTTGTCACCTCGTGCGTTGAATGTGAGCCTCAGAGCTTTCCTCCTCAATGTAGCATATATTTTTCCCGCCACCTCTTGGGTTGTATGTGAGTCCTAGTGCTTTCCTCCCTAACGTGATCCATATATTTTCCTCACTACCGCTTGAGTTGGATGTGAGTCCAAGAGATTTCCTCCTCAATGTAGCATATAATTTTCTCGTCACCTCTTGGGTTGGATGTGAGTCCTACTGCTTTTCTTCCTAACGTGGTCCATATGCTTTCCTTACTACCATTTAAGTTGAATGTGAATCCCAGAGCTTTCCTCCTCATTATAGCAGATGTTTTCTTTGTCATCTCTTCGGTTTGATGTGATTCCCAGTGCTTTCCTTTTTAACGTGGCATATATATTCTCCCTATCATATGTCAGTTTGAATATAACTCCCTAGTGGTAACTCGAGCTGGTACAGTCCTTTCTTTCTAGATACGTATCCTTAATGGTTGTCGTCTTCTACAATATTGTTACCCTTTGGAGCCAGATGTGAGCCTCTGCGTTTTCCATCTCAATTCGGTTCTCCCACACAATCCCATTCTAAACCTTTGAAATTTGTTTCAAGACCACCTTAAATAGATTATGACATTTGATTCTTATTTCAGGATTGATACCCAAATATCAATTCCCATTTCGGGGTCAACACTTATATACTTATTCTCATCCTTTATAAATACCTGAAATTTTATAACTCAAAATTCACTCTCTGATCCCCAGTGAGAGTCCCTAGTCCTTGATTTCAATCAGATGATCACCTGCTAATTTCCCAGCAGAAAAAAATCACACACACAACTCTATAAATACTTCTGGATTTATTGACATAGGAGTTTGTATTGGTTTTTGTTAATGTTACCGGTCAATATCAATACGCGTGGTGTGCTTGCCCAGCACACTACACTTATTTGGGGTTCATTTGTTGACCTCACTTTTGGTTGAGGTTTAATTTTTCCTCTTTTTTAGCCTAAGGTCTAGCTATAGGACTTTGTATTGACTATTCTTAGAAAACTAGACAAGAAGCCCTCACCATTAGAAATTTCAAACTCTTCTCTACTAAACTTGAAGTTCCACATATTGGTCCCAATCTCTAGCACTTAGCAAGTGGGGTCACTATGGGGGAACTCAAGATGAGTTACCCTTAGGACTGTTGGACCTTAGGGTTGACCCTGAGTGTTGGTCTAGGGCTAAGGCACTCACTTGTAATCACTTGCACTCACAATCGCTCACTACCCTAAACCCAAAATTTCTAGGTTTTGGTCCCTTGATATTTTCGGAGACTCAGGTAGGTGGTCCCCTAAACCCACTATCCCTAGGCTAGGGTTTGGCTAGGAACACTACATAGTGGACCCAAAATGGGGTTTCCATTGGTCCATGGCTTATTGATGATGGTTGGCACTCCAACCCTACCAAGACACCCAACCTAGCCTTTTGCCCCTAAACTTCCCCAAATTACATAGATACCCTTGGGACCCCAAATTTGGCCAAAATTTCCAAATCTACCCAAATGACCCAACTTGATTCAAAAATCATTTTAAACACCTTGAAAACACCCAAACTACCCAAAATCACCAAAATTGGCCAAAATACCCCTCCTTACCACAAAATTCCAAAAATTCTAAAAAATCCCAAAAATTCCCAAAACCTCCCAAATATTCTTAATTTTATTTTTCTCAACTATCACATGACACAATTTGACCATCTTTGATAAAAACCCCCAAATTGCCCTTTAAAGACCCATATTTTCCTCAATTTACCCCAATTTCAATTCTAAACTCACATTCACTCATGATATCACCAATCTAGAGCAAATCCAAGCTCAATTGGTCCATCATTTGAAGCCAATTCTGATTTAGATCAATACCCCAATTTTGGCCTTGTGGCTTGGTTCCACCAAATTGAAATCGTAGCCCACTAAATTGACCACAATTTGTGTTAAAAAACCTTCATAACATACCCATACATCAAAATGGATCTTCAATTGGCCTTAGTGAGACCTTAATTTCATTTGAGTTTAACCTAAGTCGAAAAAGGACCAAATTTGCCCCAAATTGGCCATGTCTCAAAATCTTACCAAGTTGATGGCCTTAGCCCAAAAATATCCACTCCATCCCTTCATGAAAAATCTTTACAACCTCTCCCTTGATCATTTTAACCATTCAATTTGGACTTAGCCCAAGATTAGACCAACCTAGACCCATGTCTAGGCCAACTTGCCCAAAATCCCTCAAATTGACCTACCAATTCAACTCAAAATCACTTCAACCCTTCACCAAAGATCTTCATAACAATCATCTACACAATATTGATCAATCAATTGGGTCAATTGACATGGCTAACCTAGCCAAAACCTAAACTTTTATCACTTGAACCCATGCTTTAAACATGACCAAACCACCTTAAAGCAATTAAATTAACTCCACCTCAGCCATTGGTTAGACCCTAAGACAAAGCCAAAACCCATCTAACCACCTAGAATAAGCCATGGACCAAAAGTCCCCAAAGGATCTTATTTACAAAAATGCACATGCTTAAGATACTCTTACCAAAACTAAACCCCATTGCATTAAACTGCTTTGATAGATTCCCTTGGATGCCCTGAGCACCTAGCCACCTCCCCCAGCCATGACCAGCCGGCCCAGATGCCGGAGAAGCTCAAAACCGAGAGCCACCCCCATGGAACTTTACCAAATCAAACATAGAGGCGATCTCAGCCGAATTAAATTATAGAGCTCCTCTGCTCTCCACTTAAGCAGGACAATCAACCCTTTAATTGGCCATGATAGCCTCCCCTTAACAATTTCTAAAAAGAGCACCTCCCACTGCCATGGAAGGAGTGCTATAAATTTTTTATAGAGTCCTCTCCAAATTGACCGCAGAGCTTCCCTAAGATCCCCTTAGTGCATTCCAACTTTTTTCCCTCACCAATTTCCACTGTCAGAGTTCAATTTTGAGCTCAAAATCTTGCCAAAAACCAGGACAGAGCCCAATACACCTCTACAGTCCACCAAACTCTAATTAACTTCACCCACACCTTCACAACAATGAAAGGAGCTAAAGCCCCATCAAATTCCCCTCTCACAGAGCCTCTACCATAGCTCTAGACCAACTCCCAAATCTGGCTGTAATCAAAATCATACCTAGGCCTTACACCAAGACTAGAGACTCAATCCCTAGCCACTTTGGATCACAATAAACGTGCCGAGACTCTCTGATCAAAGCTTCCCTTCTTAGAGCAAAGGTATTGAATTTATCCTCCTCCCGAGCCTATTTTGATTCTCTATTTTATTAGGCTTAACTTCATTGCATGATTACAGTATGGATGTGTTCGTCTCACTTAGAAGAGTCTATAGTGATTTGGTTGAGTCTAGGCCCAGATCTTATGGTTTTAGTGTGGACAGTCATGGGATCACTCTATCGGGGACGATGACGGGGAGCCGTTTGATCAAGCGTGTATCGAATGGACGAAGGAGATCGAGTCAGACAGCGCTTCGGAAAATAAACCGCGAGCGGAGTCAGTGTCGAGGTGGACGACAGCGTCAAATCGTAGTGTGTCGCGTGGAGCTTCGGAGTTGCCATAGATTGATGTGTCGCCGCGCGTTTAAATAGATAAATAGGGATTTAAAAAAATCAGAAAATGATCCCTATCTTTAAAAATTCATATCTTGGTGTAGAAAAATCACAAAAAAAAATAAAAATACCCTCTTGCTCAGTAAACAGAGGAGAATAATGTGGACTATTTTTCAAGTTCATTTGATGCATAAAATATTTTTAATTAATTAAACACTATTTTGAATCATTTGATTGTCCATGCATATTGAAATAATTTGGAATTGATTTGATACATGTTTTATTTTTAATTAATTAAGTACTGATTTGGATGTTTTGATTCTCCATGCATGTAGTGATATCACCATGGCTTGAAATTTTAGCATGTTGTTGTCTCTGTCTTAGGGAACATCCCTGATTTTTCCAAAGTCAGAGAAGGACCTTAGATAGAGGATAACATTTTACAAGTTTATATGCATGATTTTCTAAAATTAATCATGGAAATTAGCATGTTCCTTAGAAAAATCCAAGAAAATTTTGGAAGGATTATGATGACTTGAGAGCCCTTGGTAAAATTTCCCATGAGTCGAGTCATTTAAAATGCACCTAATCTTTACAAAACTTAAATAACTAAAATAATTAATTTTGAAAAATACAAACAACAAAATGACTTGAATTTTGATCTCCACTATCATTTAGGATCCATAGAACTCACCATAAAAAATCCAAAGCATTTTGAGTTCATTTGGTAACTAAAGTTGATTTTTCATGATAAATAACATTTTCGGCACTTAAATGATTTTTTACAAATCAAAATATAACTAAAAAATTTATAAAAACTTATTTTTTGAGTTCTCTGGGATTAGGGGCCTTTTCTAAAAATAAAATGGTATTTAAAATGAAAACTTGATTTTTAACCTATTTTAAATATTTAAGTAATTACAAATCCATAAAAATCATAAAAATAATAAAAATTCATGGAAATGTTCTAAATTGCTTCCTAAGCACTTAGGAATAATTAGAATATTTTTCCTATTTTTCTAAATAAAGAAACTGAATTTCAAATCTTAAAAATAATTTTAAAAGGCTAAAATGGGTTTTCACAAAGAATAATTCCAATAAATCCAATAAAACTCAGAAAAATATAAAGTTTTCTCCTCTAAGTTCTCTAACCTCAGGGAGATTTTTCAAAATTATCAAACTTAATTTTCCCCATTTAAAATCTTTTATATTTGATAAATACCCAAAAACCTAAAATAATTATTAAAATTCAAATAAAATTCTAAAAATCATGAAATTTGTTCCAAAGGGTTCTCTGTTCTAGGTATACCCCAAAAAATTTTAAGCGATTAGGATATACCTTGGTCAAGTTAGGAATTTTCCTTGAGGAATCCTATTTTTGCTTGAAAATAATTATTTAAATTAAATTAAATTTTGAAAAATCACATTTTCTCCTCTGATGTCTTAATATCCCTATGAACGAGGTAAGATAAAAATTTCAAAGTCATTTGGATTAAATTTGATGAATTATGAAGTGTGAATTTGACAAATTATGAAGTGTTAGTGCCTTAGGGGCGAATGTGTAACTTTGGAAATTTAACCTTAATTAACATTTTGGCTTAATTCATGGAGGGAAAAGGGTAACCTCTGATCTTAATTTAGATGATTGAAACATAAGGGGTTAATTAGTAGAAACCAACCTCACTTTCTTAATTGAAAAGATAAGTTAATAAATTTAAATTTGGAAGTTTATTAAAATAAGATGAACCCAAGACTTAGAGGTATGACTTTTGAAGTTAATAATTAATCAATTTAATACCCCAATTTTGATTTTCAAATAAAGTTCAAATCATGAATCATGACCACCTAAAACTTAACCTTTTCAAAATTAGCTAAGAAACTCACCTAGGTCATAAGGGATTAATAGTGACTTAGGCTAAATCAAGTTTCACTTAAATAAGGATTGGAAAGTAAATATCAATTAAAATTAAAACATCTTTCAAACACTGCAAGCCCAATTAGGACAAAAATTTTGGCCAAGTGTTCCAATAACACTAACTTGCCTCTTTAAGGGTCTTCACCCACATAATCTTCAAAATTAAATTGTAGATGATAATTACCCTATTCTTAGGGAAAATGGAGACATCAATGCTCACTAAGCACTGAGGGTATTTACAGGGAGATTTTTCAAAATTATCAAACTTAATTTTCCCCATTTAAAATCTTTTATATTTGATAAATACCCAAAAACCTAAAATAATTATTAAAATTCAAATAAAATTCTAAAAATCATGAAATTTGTTCCAAAGGGTTCTCTGTTCTAGGTATACCCCAAAAAATTTTAAGCGATTAGGATATACCTTGGTCAAGTTAGGAATTTTCCTTGAGGAATCCTATTTTTGCTTGAAAATAATTATTTAAATTAAATTAAATTTTGAAAAATCACATTTTCTCCTCTGATGTCTTAATATCCCTATGAACGAGGTAAGATAAAAATTTCAAAGTCATTTGGATTAAATTTGATGAATTATGAAGTGTTAATGCCTTAGGGGCGAATGTGTAACTTTGGAAATTTAACCTTAATTAACATTTTGGCTTAATTCATGGAGGGAAAAGGGTAACCTCTGATCTTAATTTAGATGATTGAAACATAAGGGGTTAATTAGTAGAAACCAACCTCACTTTCTTAATTGAAAAGATAAGTTAATAAATTTCTAAATTATTAAAATTTGGAAGTTTGTTAAAATGAATGAACCCAGGACTTAGGGGCATGACTTTTGAAGTCAATAATTAATCAATCTAATACCCTATTTTGATTTTAAAATAAAAATCAAATCAAGAATCATGATCACCTAAAGCTTAACCTTTTCAAAAGTAACTAAGAAACTCACCTAGGTCATAAGGGATTAATAGTGACTTAGGCTAAATCAAGTTTCACTTAAATAAGGATTGGAAAGTAAATATCAATTAAAATTAAAACATCTTTCAAACACTGCAAGCCCAATTAGGACAAAAATTTTGGCCAAGTGTTCCAATAACACTAACTTGCCTCTTTAAGGGTCTTCACCCACATAATCTTCAAAATTAAATTGTAGATGATAATTACCCTATTCTTAGGGAAAATGGAGACATCAATGCTCACTAAGCACTGAGGGTATTTACGGGATGAAATATTAAGCAACATAATAAGTTTAAAAGAACTCGGGATTTTCCACCAGGCAATGAGAGAGTAGCACGGACGTGCTTCTTTCTCTAGATCTGTTGGATACCTCGGAGATCTACTAAACATTATATATTTTGATTGACAACATCAACCTTAATTAAACTCTTAAGGACACACCAAGATATGACTTAGGGTTAGATAGGTCGTCAAAATTTTACTTCCCTATGTCATATAAACTGCCTTAGCATGCTTTTTGAGTTTTAGGTGATGGAACGAGAAGACTCAATAGAAAATAGTGATGCCGGAACGAGGGAACCGTAGGATCTTAACCAGTGTCGTTATAATAAACTTTTATATGACCTCATAAAATTTAAATAACTTCAACCATAGGGCCACCTGATTTAACATTATAACTTAACAGACTAGAAAACTCAAACTCATCGCGGTGAGGAGCTTGGAGCTAGCATGATGGGCAGCACGACCATCTTCAATAGCAAAACCTGTCTTCCCCAGCTAAACCAATCTTCCTTCCTCAGAATTAAACAACAAAGCCATAAGATTTTGAGGTTGCTTGATTATGTAACGTAAATCCTCACATCATCTTTAGGCCTTTGCATAGCCCTGCCTAACTTGTTATAGGATTTTGAGGTTGTCGTTTGTCACGACCTAAATCGTCACATCTTTAAGGCTATTTATGTGATCGTTTCACACAAATGTAATTCTTAACAAATAAAATTTTTCGGGTGAAACACCTAAATATTTCTCCTCAAAATTGAAGCCAAACATTAGGATAGCTTAGGAAGTCACCGAGGTTCTCCTCTGGATCCATGACATCCCCCAGTTCTTCCTCCTTTGAACTCTACAACAGAATGTTCCAAATTTTGAACCAATCCCCTTTCACACCTTTACGTCTGATCTTATTGAAAGGTCACACCTATTGAAACTCCTTGAAGATAATATTTCTTGATTTTTATCGAGAGTCTTCTTAGGTGACTTTGGTCATTTAAGATGTAATTAACTATATGGGCTTGCTCTTATAGGAAGTATGTCTGAACCCAACTTAATATAAAACCTATTTAATTATTTATATTAAATAGGATATCATATGTTCCTTAGTTTCTTTGATTGAGCCTCATCCTCAAGTCTTATGTTTATCCTTTGGGATAGATACAGGATTTGAGGTGTAATGCTCCTTCATTTAAACTATAAAAAATATAGGGTCAATTTGATATCATATTAAAACGTCGTTCCGAAGCGAGCGACGGGATTTCAATTCTGATGACCGATAGTTTCGTACGGGCAACTCCTTTAACTAAAAATAGCGCAGACATATATGTTTCAAAAATACTTTGAGTTTAGAAATGAGGATAAGGAGATTTAAATACCAATGGACGAAATTCTAAAGAAATTATAAAAAATAATTTCCTCAGCTAAAATAAATATAGAAAGTCCACCTCTACCATTTACTCAAAACTAATGGGAAGAATTAGAGGATAACTTGAGATTGAATAATATCCTAGTGGAATTTGATTGAAGAATATCATAGTGGAATTTTATCTAGAATCTTAATCTTCTAGGGGGAACCTAGCTAAAACCTTAAGAGACCTAGAAGAATCTTATAGATATCAATTTCTTATAATTTTTAAGATTGATATTTATATGCAAATTGAGAATACTCGTAAGGAAATATTGGGTCTTGAAAGCAACTCAAGGAAAAATAATTTTAATTAATTTGAGAATTTGAAGGAAAAACTAAAATTTGAAGACTAAGTAGGAATCCCATGACCTCGAAAAGATTTAGTGATTGATTAGTGTTTACTTAAATGGAAATTTGTTCCGGGAGGAAATCCTTTGTCAGGCTAGTGACATTAAACTAAGTACTTCATAGGAGGCAAACAAAAGTTACAGTGTGGTTTGATTTAGTTTGTTTGTGAGTTGTGATTGTTTGAGTTGTATTGTGTTTTATTTTGCGTGGATTGAATAGTTTGATTTATGCTGGTAGGTATTTGAATTGTTAGGAGATTGATTTGAGCTTTTTGTATTATAAGGATTAACCAGTAACATTATGAGTTTGGAAGTAGAATAGGTCCATTTAAATTTCATTACTTCCTTTATCTAATCTTATTTACTTCAATTTGGTTACATAAACTAGTTGAAGAAAAACATGTTGACCTGACTTTTTTCAGAACTTACACCAAATTGACATCTTTAGACGAGACATGTCTTGAGCTATCCACATTAGCTCAGTATCATCAGACACCCGCATAAAAATCCAATGATCATCAAGACCATTAAATCTATCATGAGAAGGAGTCTACCAACATTGACTTTTTGAACCCATCTAGGCACTCTGACCCTAAGAATTAGACCAAATCTTTAAGGTGCCCTTTTTGAGCCAAAATAATGATGGCACCTTATGTTTATCAAATCAACGTTGAAAACCCTGATTTGGTCACCACATTGACCATTATGTCGATCTTCGACCCATTGGTCACCCAATATTAACCATTTGGTAAACCCTAGACTCAATGGTCACTACATTGACCATTTCGTTGAATTTTTGACCTAATAGGTCAAACTTGTTCAATGGGTCAACCCTAGGACCTAATTGGGTCAATCTTGGTCAATGAGTCAAGTCTATGAACTAATGGTTCAACCATGGTCAATTGGTCAAATCTACACTATTTTTTTGGTCAATTCATGGTGTTCTAGTTAAATTTTCATTTTTCTTAATTAAGCAAATGTTTAAAGAATTAAAAAATGAAAATTAGGACTCATGATATAAACTCATGGTCACTTAAATTCATACATGACAACTTAATGGCTTAAATCCATTCTTAATGCTTAAGCTCAAATCCAACAATGGAGGATTACTACCCATAAAACCTACCATGACACACTCAACTAATGAAAACCATTATGACACTTAAAGCCCAAAATTTTTTAGTCTTTCAAAATTCATCATGAGGGGAATATTATGTGTCATTCCAATCAAAGTCCACCTCATTTCTGTTTAATTCCTGGTAGAGTGGAAAAGCCAACCTATCCTTAGGGTCCTTATCCACCTCATTACCCTTTAATGGGTAGAAGTCAAGTCTCTTTAAAAAAGAGAACCTAGAGAGAGTCCTCAGTGCCTCTAACCATCAAAAGAAAATTTACTCTCCACACCCTAGGCAACAAAACACCCATAAATCCAGCCTCTAAAATTCTATAGAAAGCTCCAATTATGGATTGGAAATCCAAGGAATATTTTGGGTGTGTTTCGACCGTTAAAAGTTAGAAATAGTCGGTTCATAGAATTGATATTCGACGCCAAGTTTTAAAAGATGTTTAATTTAAAATATATATATATGTATATATACATATATGATATTTCAAAAATGTTACTTTTTGATTTTTCAGAAATAGAAGATCAAACCTATCTCATATCTGCAATAGTTTAAATGACCGAGCACAACACTGCAAGCCATATATGTACCTCAAAGGATTTATACACTACTTGTTGGTGGTACTCGATTAAATAAACCAAAAAATTTCTGACATTCGTTTAAGTATGTGAAAAAAACCATTTTTTATGTTGACCAACAAGTTTCCCTATTAATATAAAAATATTAAATAGGGTTTATATTAAGCTGAGTTCTTAAATTTTTCAATAAGGGCAAACCCCTATAGTTAATTACATATTAGATAGCTGAAGTCACCTAAGAAAACTTTCGATTGATCAGGGAATATTGTATTCAAGATTTTTAAGGAGTAGGACTTTTCAAAAGATCCTACCAAAGGAGTATGAAAGGGGAATGACTCAAATTTTGAATAATGTTATGGAATTTAGGGAAAAGGAACTATGGGTTACCACAGATCTTGAGGAGAACCTCAGTGACTTACCAAACTAGCTTATGGTTTGGGTTCACTTTTAAGAAGATAAATTATTTAAATGTTACATCCTGATAATTTTAGTAGTTAGGGCTTGCATTTGCATGATAAGGTCATACTAATAGCCTGGAAGATATGACGGTTTAGGCCGTGATGAATGACAAACTTGAAATCCTAAAATGAGTTAGGGCTTAAACTTTACAACATGATTGTGCAAAGGCATAAACATGAGTTGAGGATTTTTGTTGTACAAGGCAGACGACCTCAAAGACTTATGGCTTATTTATTTCATTCTAAGGAAAGACGTGTTGTTGTAGATCCTCATGCTGCTATAGATCCTCTTGCTGTTGTAGATTGTTGTTGTAGAAGGCTGCACATAGAATTAGCTCCAAAATCCTCAGTGAAATAGCACTCCTAATCTCTAAGGTCTAAAAGGTTTAAATGAAAAGTTTAAGTTCAATCTTGAGGGGGGTCAAAGTTTATTAGAGCAACAACATTTAGGATCCAATGGTTCTCACTCACTATTCTTTTTTTAATTTACTTAGGTTAAACAAGTTATTTCACTTATTTAAACTGAGGAGATCTCATTAGCAAGAGTGGGTTAGCTCCACCGAGGGACTCCCATAAATTCAAAAGGTTATTTTAAGTTTAATGATATTTAAAA
The DNA here is from genome assembly GCF_001263595.1 of Phalaenopsis equestris. Classification (NCBI taxonomy): domain Eukaryota; kingdom Viridiplantae; phylum Streptophyta; class Magnoliopsida; order Asparagales; family Orchidaceae; genus Phalaenopsis; species Phalaenopsis equestris. The sequence continues at coordinate 52,337 of NW_018235010.1, forward strand.
GGATTTATTATTACCATTGAAACAATTTGTTCTAGATTTTTGAAAATGTTGATTAATTTTTTAAAATGGTTTTTGTTTTTGCAAGTAAAGTAAAGTGTACAACCAAACCGTTATAATATTTAAATATAGATTGCAGAAATTAAAATGACAGTAATTAAATAACACTATAAAAATGTATTGTTATCTTCTTAGCTATCCCGTTGAAAGATTAGCTTTTGCCACATTTATATATATTTGCAAGAAATTAAATAAAAGAGGAAAAGCCAGAGTAGTTTAAGGTGTATCTAACAAAATCTGAAACCATTTCTTAGTCAGACCTAAAAGATCTTAGTGGATGATTTCCTAGAACAGAAATATAGTAAGTTCAATTATTTTTCAGAATGTACCATAGATCTTGTACTGTTTGGGACATGACCTTGAACAACTTTTAAAATCACTTAAAATGTTTTGAGTTCATTTTAAACTTATTATATTGTTCCATTAATCATCTCAGAATTGAATTATCTCATTGCATAGTGAACCATGACATTTGAACTACCCAAGAAATGAAGGAAGTTAAATAGTCACTTAACATTTCATTTGACACTTATATGAATGGGTACCCCAAAGGGTAAGTCCAAAATTCATTAAGGATTTTAATGCCCAAGGATAAAGTAAGGCCTAAAGTGTTTGAAAGTATTTTTTAATCAATTATGGGTATCTTTTTTAATCCCAAATAAGACAATTCATACATATTAAACCTAATTCATTATTAAGCCCTCTTGAGTTCAATTTTTAAAGTAATTTAAATTAATTAAATGTTTAAAGAAATGGGATTTCAATTTCCTTTAATATTAGACTTAACATCTAATCATCAATTAGTGAGCATTAAATAAGTGTATTCTTATCTTCATAATGTAAGCCCAATACATTAGGATCATCTTAATTGAATTATCTCCCAAATCATGATAGTTATCAAAATTACAATTTTCATGGGGACTCAATTATGGGTTAATTAAAATATCAGAGGAGAAAAATATGGTCTTTTATATTTTTATTTAATTTATATAATCATTGTAATTCAAAAATAGGATTTTAAATATTATTTTCTTTAATTAATTAAAATAAGATTTTTGGTCATGAGAGAATTATTAGAGGTTCACCTAAATTAGAGGAGCACTTAGACAAAATTCCATGATTTTTTTTTAAATTATATTTTAATGATTATAATTATATAATAATTTTTTTGTAATTATTTAAATACAAAATTTAACTTAATTTTGGAAATTACCTTTAATATTTTTATTAAATCTCCCTAAGTTTAGGGAACTCGAAGAAACAAGTTTCATAACTTTGTGACTTCTAATTTATTTATTATAAATATTTTAATGGAAAATTAGATAAAAATACATTTTTTGTCTTTAAGAAAAATATTTTTAACTTAGAAAAATTAGGAAAAATATTACAATGAGTCTCAAGTGATCAAAAAGTAGTTAGGAAGGTAATGTATCTTTTTTGTATTTTTGAAAATTTTTAAATTTTTTTAAATATTTATAATTCAAAATATGCCTAAAAATGAACTAATTATTTAAAAATATTTTTTATTTTTCCTAAGTGCTCCGAATCATAAAGAACTCAAAAAACTATTTTTCATAATTTTCCTAAGTATATTTAATTTAATATAATTATTTGTATGCAAAAAAGTAATTTTTTTTAGAAAATCAACTTTAGTACTTAAGCTTAAGCTAATAAATTTAAATTTTTACAGTGATTCAAAATGATTATACTACATAATCTATAATTGACTTTTATGATTTTTGAAAAAAAATTAATTTAAAATAATTTAATACAAGTTTTAGGCACTTAGCTAGCTATAAAAATTTACAAATTTTTCTAAACTAACCTGACATTTGTCCTTAAGTTTTCTGATCATAGGAAACCTACTAAAATTCATCCCATAATTTTCTATATGATATTTTAATTTATAAATTTATTTTAAGGGACAATATTCATCAAAGTTTGGAAATTAGGGTTACATGCATAGAGATGCTCTCCGACCTTTGAAAATCAGAGAACATCCCCTCTATCATGAGGAATGAACCCCTAAAGTTTCATCCTTTCATGAATAATATTTAATCAATTAAATGTAAAACACCTCAGAGGCTACATAACTAATTAAAAATCAAAGACTCATCAAATGATTTTTTAATAATAGTCCATATTAATCTTCTTTGTTCATTGAGCAACATGGTATTTTTATTTTGTTTTTATGAATTTTCTACACCAATTTATGGATTTTTGAAGTTCTATAATTAATTTGAAAAAAAAAATCCTTGATTTTTTTGTTTTATGCCACTCGACGCCGTGTCATCCTCGTCCTCCCTAAACTTTCCACACGCTGCTTTGCCATTCTAGGCCGCCACTTGACTCTGTTGTCACGTGTGACACCTTTTTTGTTCCTTCTATTTGTCTGACACAATCTGAACCATCAGTCTGATACACATGTGATCAGATGACTCTCCTTCATTCTCCCCAATGGCCAGAGCCCGTGAACCACACAACATCAACCAAATCACTTCAGGTTTGTTCCTACACCTTCATTTACTCGAGATGAACACAACTATAAGATTATAATGTTATGAAATAAAAGTTTTCTTCATAAATGACCAAACGAACCCAAAAAATAGGGTTGAGACCTTATACCTAAATCTGAGAGCAGAGGTCTCAAATAGAAGCTTTTAGAAGCTATGGTAGGGTTCAAATAACCTCCTGGAAGTGTTGATTTGCTTGGTGCAAGGTCAGGTGTAGAAATTTTCAAACAAGTTGTGTTGGTCTAGATCTAGCTTAGAGAGCTCTGTAGATAGGGATTTTAGTGAAAAACTTCCTCTCTAGCTCTGGTGAAGCTCAGGGAATGGTTAATTTACAGTTTGGTGGAGTGTGGTGAGGTGTCCTATTTCTAACCATATTTTAAGCTCTGGAATTGAGCTCAGGAAGTTGTGGAGGTGGTTGGGAAATGGATGGATTGAGCTTAGGGAGGCTTGAAGAGGCTCTAGAAAGATTTTGGAAGAGTTTCCCCAAGAAATTGGATGCTCTATGCTTGGTCATGGAAGGTGAGATTTAAATAGGAGAGCTTGGGTTGGCCACCATGGCTGGCCAGTGGGTGCAAAGGCTTGATGAGGTGGAGGGCTGAGTGGCACCAATGACCAATGGGGATGAGCCAACTCAGGGACTTCAAATTTTTAGTTTTAGCCATGGTGTGGTTATTAGTTTTTGTTTTTTCTTGCCACTAAACCAGCTAACAGAGCTAGGGGTGGTGGCCAGAGGAGTCAGGGGAGCCAAAAGAGGGTTAATGATGCTTAACTCTGAAAGGTTAAGGCTGATGGCAAAGAAATATTGGATTTAAATAAATATGGGAAGAGATCCCATAGATCAAGATACCATTGCTCCATGGCTCATGTAGGGTGGGAAAGGTGGGTCTAGCTTGATCACTAGGATCCAAAGGGTGGTTGTGGTGGCTTTGGCTTGATCAATTTGGCTATGTTTGGTTAGATGCATGACTTGGGTTCAAAATCACGTCATGGGCTTGGATTTAAGTTTGGGTTTGGCTAGACTTTAATTGGGTTTAATTGACTAACAAAATTGGCTTGAATAATTTTCATAAGGAATTTGGAAAAGGTATTGATTGATCTTGTGTTGATTTGGAAGCTCAATTTCATGGATTTTGGCTCATGGCCAATTTATGTGCATTTGGGTTATACTTAAGTTTTAATTAATGTAAGGCTTTAGTTAAACCCAATTGTTGGTTCAAATTGTTCCAAGGGATTTCCATGCAGAGTTTTGGATACCAATTGAGTGGAAATTTTTGGGTTATGAAGTTCAATTTGATAGAATATGGAGTTTGGGGGCAAAATTGGGGGTTTTGGTCCAAGTTAAATTTGAGTGAGATTGGGGTTGAACAAAGCCCATTGGGGGTTCAATTTGATCTAGAAGAGTGCTGAAAAGAGTTTAGGATTCAAAATTAGAGAAATCAAATAGGTTTGGGAGTCCAATTTGGCTAATTTTTTTGCTTAAGGTCTAATTGGGGATTTTGAATTTGGCTTAAGATTTAGCTTTGAAATGGGGTCCAATTGAACTTGGATTTAATTTCAATCAAATTTATGCATCATTAATTATAGTTTAGAATTGAAATTGAGAAAAATTGGGATCAAATTGGTGGACATGGGAGATGAATTGAGGTAATTGAAACTTTAAGGTTAATTTGGGGCTTTTGTTCAAAAATGGTCAAATTGATAAAACTGGGCTCAATGGAGTTGACCAAATTTATTTTGGGGACATTTGAAATGATTTTGAAAGGTATTAGGATAGTTTGGGTCCCCAAGGGTTTTTTTGTAATTTTGGCAAAATCTAGGGTAATTTCTTAATTTTGAAAATTTTCGGTAGTTTTGGGCAATTTGAGTGGTTTCAAATGGTTTGAAATGATTTTTTGAACAAAGTTGGCTACTTTAGGTAATTTTTGGGATTTTTGGGTTTCAAGGGTAGTTTTTGTGTAATTCTTTAATTCTTGGTAGAGTGGATAAGCCAACCTCATCTCTCTTTAATTCTTGGTAGAGTGGATAAGCCAACCTATCCCTAGGGTCCTTATCCACCTCATTACCCTTTAATGGGAAGAAGCCAAGTCTCTTTAAGAAGGTGAACCTAGAGAGAGTCCTCAATCCAACCTCTGAAATTCCATAGAAAGCTCCAATTTTGGATTGGAAATCCAGGGAAAATTTTGGGTGGGTTTCAACCATTAAAAGTTAGAAATAGTTGGTTCCTAGAATTGATATCCAGACGCCTAGTTTTAAGAGATGTTTAATTTAATATATATATATATAAACACAACACTGCGAGCAAAATATGTACCTCGAAGAATATATACACTACTTGTTAGTGGTACTCAATTAAATAAACCAAAAAATTTATGGAATTCGTTTAAGTATGTGAAAAAAACCATTTTTTATGTTGAGCAACAAGTTCCCCTAATAAAATAAAAATATTAAATAGGGTTTATATTAAGCTAAGTTCTTAAATTTTCCAATAAGGGCAAGCCCCTACAATTAATTACATATTAGATAGCTGAATTCACCTAATAGAACGTTTGATTTTGATCAGAGAATATTGTATTCAAAAATTTCAAGGGGTAGGACTTTTCAAAAGATCTGACCAAAGGAGTATAAAAGGTGAATGACTCAAATTTGGAATATTATTATGGAATTTAAAGGAAGAGGAACTATGGGTTGCCACAGATCTTGAGGAGAACCGCAGTGACTTACCAAAATAACTTATAGTTTGGGTTCAGTTTTAAGAAGATAAAGTATTTAAATGTTACATCCTGACAATTTTTGTTGTTAGAGCTTGCATTTGCATGACAAGGTCGTACAAATAGCCCGAAATATATGACGGTTTAGGCTGTAATGAACGACAACCTTGAAATCCTAAAATGAGTTAGGGCTTAAATTGTACAACATGATTGTACAAAGGCATAAAGATGAAATAAAGATGATTTGAGGATTTATGTTGTACAAGGCAGAGGACCTCAAAGACTTATGGCTTATTTATTTCATTTTAAGGAAATATGTGTTATTGTAGATCCTCATGCTGCTATAGATCCTCTTATTGTTGTAGATTGATGTTGTAGAAGGCTGCAGATAGAATCAGCTCCAAGCTCCTCAGTGAAGTAGCACTCCTAATCTTTAAGGTCTTAAAGGTTTAAATGACAAGTTTAAGTTCAATCTTAAGGTGGGTTAAAGTTTATTAGAGCAACAACGGTTAGGATCGAATGGTTATCTTGTTTCGGTATCGCTATTCTCTTTTGAATTTACTTAGGTTAAACAAGTTGTTTCACTTATTTAAACCGAGGAGATCTCATTAACAACAGTGGGTTAGCTCCTTTGAGGGACTCTCGTAAATTCAAAAGGTCATTTTAAGTTTAATGAAATTTCAAAGGATTTATTATTACCTTTGAAACAATTTGTTTTAGATTTCTTAAAATGTTGATTAATTTTTGAAAATGGTTCTGGTTTTTGCAAGTAAAGTAAAGTGTACAACCAAATAGTTATAACATTTAAATATAGATTGCAAAAATTAAAATGATAGTAACTAAATAACACTGCAAAAATGTATTGTTATCTTCTCAGTTATCCCGTTGAAATATTAGCTTTTGCAACATTTATATATATTTGTAGGAAATTAAATAAAACAGGAAAAGCGACAGTAGTTGAAGGCGTATAAAACAAAATCTGAAACCATTTCTTAGTGAGACTTGAAACATCTTAGTGCATGATTTCCTAGAATAGAAATATAATAAGTTCAATCATTCTTCAGAATATACAAGAGATCTTATAATTTTCGGGACACGACCTTGAACAACTTTTAAAATCACTTTGTCGGTGCTATTTTTGGTTGGAGGGTTGCCCGTAAGGAGCTGTCGGTCACCGGAATCAAAATCTCGTTGCCCGCTTCGGAAGGACAGTTTAATTTACATATATATTTAGTTTTAGAAAAATATGAAATCAAATTGACCTCATTTTTTTCATAGTTTAAGTGAAAAAGCATTGTACCTCAAACACTGTATCTATCCCGAAGGATAAACACAAGACTTGAGAATGAGGCTCGATCAAATAAATTAAGGAATATATGAAATTCGTTTGGTCTGTGAAACCTTTGTATTTGCCGACAAGTTCCCCTATTTAATATAAAATATTAAATAGGGTTTATATAAAGCTGGGTTCAGACATGCTTCCTCTAAGGGTAAGCCGCTATACTTAATTACATCTTAAATGACCAAAGTCACCTAAGAAGACTCTCGATAAAAATCAGGAAATATTATCTTCAAGGTGTTTCAAAGGGTATGACTTTTCAATGAGTTCAAACGTAGAGGTGTGAAAGGGGATTGGTTCAAATTTAAAACATTTTGTTGTAGGGTCTAAAAGAGGAAGAACTAGGGCATGTCATGGGTGCAGAGGAGAACCGTGATGACTTACCAAGCTATCCTAATGTTTGGCTACAATTTTGAGGAGAAATATTTGGTGTTTTATCCTGTCACTTTTATTATTTAGGGCTTACATTAGTGTGAAACGAACACACAAATATCCTAGAAGATGTGAGGATTTAGGTCATAACAAACGACAATCTCGGAATCCTAAGACGAGTTAGGGTTTATATTGTATAACAGGGCTATACGAAAGCCTAAAGATAAGATGAGGATTTAAGTTGCATAAGGAAGCAACCTCAAAGTTCTATGGCTTTGTTGTTTAAGTCTAAGGAAAGAAGATTGGTTTAGCTGGGGAAAACAGATTTTGCTGTTGAAATATCCTCCAGGGGTCAAAGAACTCAGAGGAGAAGATTTTATATTTTTCTGAATTTTATTTGATTTATTGGCATTTTTTTAGTGAAAATTCATTTGAGCCTTTAAAAATCATTTTTAAGCTTTAAAATTCAATATCTTTATTTAGGAAATCAGGAAAAATATTCCAATTGCTCCTAAGTGCTTAGGAAACAATTTAGAATATTTTCAGGAATTATATTATTTTTATGAGTTTTATGGACTTTTAATTATTTTAAATATTTTAAAAATAGGATAAAAATAAAGTTTTTATTTTAAACACCATTTTATTTTTAGAAAATACCCTTGATCACAGAGAACTCAAAAAAATCAAGTTTTTTAAATTTTCAGGTTATATTTTGATTTTTAAAAATCATTTTGGTGCCAAAAATGTTATTTCTCTTTTAAAATCAACTTAAGTTACCAAATGAACTCAACCTCAAAATATTTTAGAATTTTTATGGTGAATTCTTTGGTTCCCAAACAATAGTGGAGATAAAAAATCTAGTCATTTTTTATTTATATTTTTCAAAATTAATTATCTTAGTGATTTAGGGTTTTTTTAGGGATGGTGACAATTAATGTTATTTTTAATAAGTTAAATCAAGATTATATTTTTCCTAGGATCTTCTGACCACAGTGAATCTACTAAAATAAGTTTTGTATTTTTCTAATGAGTATATTAACATTATGATTTTCATACCAAAACAGGGACCATTAACTTGAAAATTAGATATCTCTAATTAGAGATATCCTCTGACCTTGGAAAAATCAGGGGAGATACCTAACAATAGAGACATTAAAAGCCCCATGGTCCCATGCCATGGTGAAATGTTTATGTAAATGGAGAATCAAAATAAGAAAAATACTATTTAATTAATTAAAAATAAAAATGCATCAAATAGACATGAAGATATTTCCACATTGTTTTCCTCTGTTCACTGAGAAAGAGAGTATTTTTATTTTATTTTTGTGATTTTTCTACACAAAGTTATGGATTTGTGAAGTTTTAGGTGTTTAAATAAATAGAAAAATGCCCTATTTTTCTGCTTCTCCACACGGTGCCACGCAATCCTCTGACGACTCCAAAGCTCCATGCAGCGTGCTCCCATTTGATGTCGTCGTCCACCTCAGCACTGATTTTATGAACCGAAGCCCCGTTCAACGCTCTGACGGGCTGTCCAACTTCATTTAGACCGTCCATTCGATACGCGCGCCATCGGACGGCTCCCCGTCATCGTCCCTGATAGCCTAGCCCGCGGACCCTGAATCGTCCATCTTCTAGCCTTAAGATTTCTCTCATTTCTTAACCAAATTAAGTGAATTATTTTTTAAAAGCTCATCTTAAAATGCTTGTCTAGAGTAGACGAACAGATCCATACGATTATGATGCCATGAAATCAACTTAAAACAAATGAAGTGTTCAAATAGGCTCGGGAATAAGAGAAGTTTTATACCTTGGCTCTTAGAAGTGGAGCTTCAATCATGGGTTTTTGGCACTTTTGTTGGGATCCAAGGAGGCTAGAGATTGAGCCTCTGGTCTTGGAGTAAAGCCTAGGTATGATATTGATCAAGACCAATTTTGGGTGTTGGTCTAGAGCTATTGTAGAGGCTATTTTAGAGGGCAATTTGATGGGGCTTTGTCTTCTCTTGCTGTTGTTAAAATGTGGGCACAATTAATTGAAGTTTTATGGAGTTTTTAGGGATATACTGTTTCTGTCCTAATTTTTAAGCTCAAAATTAGGGTTACACAGGGAGAATCATGGCAATGGAGTGATTGGAATGGGCTGTGGAGGTCTCAAAGATGCTCTGTGAGTGATTTGGGAAGCTCTCTCTGAGGAAATTTTAGCACACCTCCCATGGCCATGGAGGTGAGTTTTTATAAAAATGTCCATGGGGTGGCTCTCAGGGCAAATATTTGGGTGCATTGTGGTGCTTAAGTGGAGGGAAGAGGAGCTCAACAATTTGGTTTGGCTGAGTTGTCCTCTAGTTTTGATTTGGGTGAAGTTCCATGGGGGTGGCTCTCAATTTGAGCTTTTCCGGTGACTAAGCTGGTTGTCCATGGCAGAGGGAGGTGGCTAGATGCTCAGGGCATCCAGGTGAATCTGTCAAACTAACTTAATGCAATGAGGTTTAGTTTTGGTAAGGGTATCTTAAGCATGTGAATTTTTTGAAATAAAATCCCTTAATTTGGGGGACCTTTTTTCAATAGCTTAGTTTAGGTGGTTAGATGGGTTTTGACTAATTCTTAGAGTCTAATCCATGGCTAAGGTGGAGTTAATTTGATGACTTTGGGGTAGTTAAGCCATCTTTAATGCATAGGTTCAATGTGGGTTCAAGTGATCAAAGTTTTGGTTTGGGCTAGGTTAGCCATGTCAATTGAGCCATTTGATTGATCAAAATTTTGTAGATGATTGTTTTGAAGATTTTTGGTCAAGGGTTGAAGTGATTTTAAGTTCAATTGATAGGTCAATTTGAGGGAATTTTGGAATTTGGTCAATTTTGGGTATGATGGGCTAGACATGGGTCTAGGTTGGGTTAGCCTTGGGATAAGTCAAAATTGAATGGTTCAAATGATCAAGGGAGGTGTTGTGAAAAGTTTTCATGAAGGGATAGAGGGGAAATTTTGGGGCTAAGGCCATCAATTTGGTGAAATTTGGTCAATTTTGAGACATGACAAATTTGGGTCAAATTTGGGGCTTTTGGACTTAGGTTGAAATCAAATAAATTTGAGGTTTCCCCAAGGACAACTGAAGGTTAATTTTGATATATGGGGATGTTATGAAGGTTTTTCAGTACAAATTGTGGCAAATGGAGTAGGCCATCGGTTCAATTTGGTGGAACCAAGTCATGGGGCCAAAATTGGGGTTTTGATCTAAATCAAAATTGGGCTTGAAAAAATGGGTCAATTGAGCTTGGATTTGGTTTGTTTTGGTCATATTTGAGGTGAGTTTAAGTTTGGGATTGAAATTTGGGGAGATTGGGATCAAATTGATGGAAATTTTGAGTGATTTGGGAAAAATATGGGCCTTTAAAGGGTAATTTGGGGGTTTTTATCAAAGATGGTTAAATCGACCAAATTGGGTCATGTGATAATTGAGAAAAATGAAATTTAGAATATTTTGGAAGTTTTGAGAATTTTTGGAATTTTTTGGAATTTTGGGGTAAGGAGATTAAGGAGGGGTACTTTGGTAATTCGGCCAATTTTGGTGATTTTGGGTAGTTTGGGTGTTTTCAAGGTGTTTGAATTGATTTTTGAGTCAAGTTGGGTATTTTAGCTAGATTTGGAAATTTTGGCCAAATTTGGAATTTTTGCTAAATTTAAGGTCCTAAAGGTATCTAGGCAATTTGGGAGAATTTATGGACAAAAGGCTAGGTTGGGTGTCTTGGTAGAGTTGATGTACCGACCACCATCAAAAAGCCATGGACCAATGAAAACCCCATTTTGGATCCTCTATCTAGTGATTTTAGCCAAGCCCTAGCCTAATGCTAATGGGTTTAGGAGACCACCTACATGAGTTTCCCAAAAGTATCAAGGGATCAAAGTCTAGAGGTTTAAGTTTAGGATAGTTAGTGATTGTGAGTGCAAGTGATGCCAAGTGAGTGCCTTAGCCCTAGAACAAAACCCAGGGTCTAGAGGTTTAAGTTTAGGATAGTTAGTGATTGTGAGTGCAAGTGATGCCAAGTGAGTGCCTTAGCCCTAGAACAAAACCCAGGGGCAACCCTAAGGCCAAAACCCTAAGGTCAAGCAATCCTGAGGGTGGTTCATCTTGAGTTCCCCTATAATGACCTCACCTACTAAGTGCTATAAGTTAGGACCAATATGTGGAACTTCAAGTTGAGTAGAGAAGAGTTTGAAATTTCTAATGGTGAGGGTTCCTTGTCTAGTTTTTTAAGAATAGTCAATAAAAAAGTTCTATAGCTAGACCTTAGGCCACTAAAGAGGAAAAACTAAACATAAACTAAAATAAAGGGCAACAAATGGACCCCCAAATAGAGTGCTATGCTTTGCAAGCACACCGCACGTATTGGCATTGACCGACGAGATCAACAAAAATCAAAACAAACTCTTAAGTCAACAGACTCGGAAGTACATATAGAGTTGTGTGCGTGATTTTTTTCAGATGGGGAATTAGCAGGTGATTGTATAATTGAAATCAAGGAGTAGGGACTCTCGTTGGGGACTGGAGAGTGAATTTTGAGTTATGAAATTTTAGGTATTTTTAATGGATAGTTGTCAGTACATAAGTGCTAACCCCGAGGTGGAAATTAAAATTTAGGAATCAATCCCAAAATAAGAATCATATGTCATAATCCATTTAAGGTGGTCTTGAAACTTATTTCAAAATAAGAGAATAGGATTGTGTGGGATGACTGAATCGAGATGGAAAACACAGAGGCCCACATCCGGTTCCCAAGAAAATATCTGCTACATTGAGGAGGAAAGCGCTGGGACTCACATCCAACACGAGTGGCAACAGAAAAATATGTGTGTCAGGTTAGGAAGCAAAGCTCTAGGACTCACATCCAACCCAAGAGGTGATAAGAAAATATGTGTGTCACGGTAGGAAGCAAAGCACTAGGACTCACATCCAACCCAAACGGTGACAAGAAAATATGTGTGTCACGTTAGGAAGGAAAGCACTAGGACTCACATCCAAAACAAGCAGTGATAAGAAAATATGCGTGTTACATTGAGAAGGAAAGCACCAGGGCTCACATCCAACTCAAGAGGTAATGGGAAAATATGTGTGTCACGTTAGGAAGGAAAGCACTAGGACTCACATACAACCCAAGCGGTGACAAGAAAATATGTGCGTCACATTGAGAACGAAATCACTAGGACTCACATCCAACCTAAGAGGTGATAAGAAAAAAAGTGCCTCACGCTAGGAAGGAAAGCACTAGGACTCACATCCAACCTAAGAGGTGATAAGAAAAAAAGTGCCTCACGCTAGGAAGGAAAGCACTAGGACTCACATCCAACCTAAGCAGTGACAAAAAAATATGTGTGTTATATTGAGAAGGAAAGCACCAAGACTCACATCCAACTCAAGAGTTAACGAGAAAATAAGTGTGTCACATTAGGAGGAAAAGCACTAGGACTCACATCCAACCCAAGTGGCGACAAGAGAATATATATGCTACATTGAGAAGGAAACCACTAGGACTCACATCCAACTCAAGAGGTAACAAGAAAATATATGTGTGTCACTTTAGAAAAGAAAGTACTAGTACTCACATCCAACATTGGGAGAATTTGAAGAAATCAGAAGCCTTAACCTCCGTTAAAGAGGGCCTCACACCGATCTTTGGAGAATTTGAAATTTGAAGGAATCAGAAGCATTAACATCCATTTAAGGGGGCCTCACACCGATCTTCAGAGAATTTGTAACTTGAAGGAATCAGAAGCCTTAACATCCATTGAAGGGGACCTCACACCGATCTTCGAAGAATTTGAAATTTGAATGAATCGAAAGCCTTAACATCCATTGAAGGGGGCCTCACATAGATCCTCGAGCAATTCTTAGATATGGGGAGTCAAAATTTTGTTACTGACCCCAAGAGTCATATGAAAACAGTGTAGAGAGTTTGAGATGTTGAATTTGCAGAAATGTGTCACGTGAAAAGGTTGATTTTGTTGAAGAAGATTTGCAGAGTTTTGTGGGGTTTTCTGCAGAATGTGAAATGCTGTGGAGATGTGAAGAGACTTAATGCAGATAAAGATGGTTGTGTTGTGCGCAAAAAGAGTAAGAAACTCTGAAAATGAGAGAATCCACTCAACATATTTGTTTCCTTTTCTTGTTGTTTTTATCACATTTAATTTTTCAAATATGTTTTTAAAGTTTTAATTTCAGTTGGTTGATTTTCAAAAAAAATTTGTTTTGTTATTTATTCATTGCTGATTATTTTTATTTAAATTTTATTTATTATTAAAGATTTGTTGTTTTGTTGTTTGTTCATTGAAATTTTATTCATTGAAATTCTGAACCGACACGTGGTTTGTGGCTTTAATCCATCACACAAAAAGGCAACTAACAAAAAAGGCACATTTGGAGAGAAATTTCTATTAATATGCTCCCATAAAGATGTTACAGATCAAACATAGGCTAACGCCTCAAAAAGGTACAATATATAGTCCATGTCGAAATACATTCATAACATCTCATGCTATGAATATATTTTATGAATATATTGTAGGCTGAGCATATCAAATACATATCATGTTGCTATATTAAAAAAAAGTGAACCCTCTGACCATCTGTACCAGGTACGATGAGCTCCTAATCAAACAGACCTTCTAAGTCATTCGCCAGGATAAGAGTTCCCTTCGCATGTACTTAGAGGTACAA
>NW_018235010.1:66289-70028 GCF_001263595.1 Phalaenopsis equestris
TGCAGAAGGGTCTTACAAAATCATGATGATCAATGTGTGGATAATACATTTGGAATGCAGGTAGCCTCATTGTAGATGTTGATAATATAACTATTTGGAATGAAGGTAGCAGGCAGAATACTCCATTTGACCATTCTTTTGATCATCCACTTTATCATTGGCTGTAGCGGATCTACTTGATCGTGTTTGAGGATTCCAGGCAGATTCCACTGTCTGTCATTTGTGAAGTTCTAACAGCAGCCACACTGGATAGTATTCCTCCTATTTCCTTACATCCATTTCCTTTCCTCGGAGTAGGTTATTTCCATAAGTAAACCTACTCGACCTCTGTCCCTTAGGTCAAAAATGCAGTCAAGTATACTTTGTTTGTCAATCTCTGAGAAGACTCTAGTATAAAGTTCTAATCCCTCCAGTATGTTGATGAATTTCCCTTGAATTTCTTTATAAAATTCAAATTCTTATTTGTTTACTTTACTTATCTTTTATTATTCCATCGTACTAGCGGTCGGTAGCTGTTGCAGGTGTTCCTCCCTTTGAGCATTGGAAGGAACCCTAACTGGTGCTTGTTGATCTGAAACACGCGACTCAGCATCCAGCGAGATGTATGACCCTGGGCTCCATGGTATATACTGATCTGTCCCCAATCGGACTTATGGCTTATCCATCATAAAATCTGAAGTCTGAGGCCCATCGGTGCTTGAGGTATACTCTTCCAATGTACTGAAATGCTACAAATGTAGAACATTGCAATCTAGACATTCTATAAATTCGTCCGCTGCTGATGTCCTTGCAGGTATTTCAGTGTTGCACGTCAGGAAACCCTTGCATAAAACATCTGAACCTCAAAGTGTGTCTGACTCTGTCATGAATCCTGGTTCTTCATCCGTGGTGGGTTATCTAACAAAAGTTTCTTTCAGGTCTGGAACATAAATATGCCCCTCAGGAATAGGGGTGAGCAAGTTGTTTGTCTCTCTTTTATGTTTGTGTTCTTATCGTAGAAAAGCTCTCTACTTTTTGGGGCTGGTGTTCTTGCGTTGCGTCCTGCGAGGTGAATTAGTTGGCAGTCGTTCCTTATTGGCAGCTTCTAGGCCCTCGACTGGTATAGCTACCATGGAGGGCAAACAACTGGGCCCTTCCATCGGATCTTTCTCTGTTATCACGTTCTTGCCTTTGTGTGGCACATTATCTTTAGCAGTCACCCTCAGTAGTAAAGGCAATCCCTCTATCTCTTTGCAGCTGACTACATCCATGAGAGGACATTCGTAGTCCATGTCAACCTGGTTAAAATCCACGTTGAAGTCTATGGTACCGCCTGTCGGTGATATTTTTGGTTTGGGGGGAGTAGCCCGTAGGAAGTTGTCGGTCACCGGAATCAAAATCCCGTTGCCCGCTTCAGAAGGACATTTTAATTTACATATATATTTAGTTTAGAAAAATAAGAAATCAAACTAACCCCATATTTTTCATATTTTAAAGTAATCAGCGTTGTACCTCAAATCCAGTGTCTGTCCCAAAGGATAAACACAATACTTGAGGATGAGGCTCGATCAGATAAACAAAGGAATATATGACACCCACTTGGTCTGCAAAACCTTTGTATTTTCCAACAAGTTTCTCTATTTAACATAAAGAATTAAATATGGTTTGTATTAAGCTGGGTTCGGACATTCTTCCTATAAGGGCAAGCCCATATAGTTAATTAAATCTTAGATGACCAAAGTCACCTAACAAGACTCTCGATAAAAATCAGGAAATATTATTTTTGAGGAATTTCAAAGGGTAGGACTTTTCAATGAGGTCGAATGTAGATGTATGCAGGGGGATTGGTTCAATTTTGGAAAATTTTGTTGTAGAGCCCAAAGGAGGACCCAAAGGAGGAAAAACTAGGAGATGTCATGGATCCAGAGGAGAACCCCGGTGACTTCCCAAGCTATCCTAATGTTTGACTTTAGTTTTGAGGAGAAATATTTAGGTGTTTCATCCTGCCAATTTTATTAGTTAGGGCTTACATTCGTGTGAAACTATCACATAAATACCTTGGAAGATGTGAGGATTTAGGTCATGACAAACGATAACCTTAGAATCCTAAGACAAGTTAGGGCTTATATTGTATAGTAGGGCTATACAAAGGCCTAAAGTTAAGGTGAGGATTTACGTTGCATAAGCGAGAAACCTCAAAGACCTATGGATTTCTTGTTTAAGTCTAAGGAAGTAAGATTTGTTTTGCTGGGGAAGACAGGTTTTGCTGTTGAAGATGGTTGTGCTGCCCACCATGCTAGCTCCAAGCTCCTTGCCGCGACGAGTTTGAATTTCTTAGTATTTCAAGTTATAATGTTAAATCAGGTGGCCCTATGGTTGAAGTTCCTTAAATTTTATGGGGGCATATTAAAGTTGGTTAGAGTGACCCTAGTTAGGATCCTACGGTTCCCTCGGTCCGACACCACTATTTTCTATTGGATTCACTTAGTCCAAATGAACTTACTAAACTCAACTTAATGAGTTCCATCATCATAATTTAGTTGCAATTGTAGTTTTGTGTGATGTTTGTGATTAAATTTTGAGTTATTTTATATTTTGAATATTGTGGCACTGAATTTTATCTTGGTTGATTTTAGTTTTGGTTTTTGCTTTGCTTTTGATTTTGTGGCTATCCTGATAGTTTTTGTTTTCATGAAGAGTGGTGGTGTTGTTTAGCATGCAAGTTTGCAGGTATGAAAGTAAAATATGAAAGTACAAGAAAGATAATGCTGAAAACTGTAAAAGCGTAACAGACGACACTTCAGCGTACCAGACGAATCTTCTGGTTCCACCACCAGAAACTCAAAGGGCATGTTAAGTCAGTTTATATGAAATAGGGAAGTAAAATTTTGATGACCTGCCTAACACTAGGTCATATCTTGGTGGCTCCTTATTTGATCAATTAAGGATGATTTTATCAAACTAAATATATTAAGTTTAGTAGATCTCTGAGGTATCCAACAGATCTAGAGAAAGAAGCAGGTCTGTGCTGCTTTCTCGCTACATGGTGGAAAATCCTGAGTTCTTATAAACCTACTATGTTGGTTAGTAATTCATCATGTAAATACCCTTAATGCTCAGTGAACACTAATGTCCCAATTATCCTAAGAATGGGGTAATTGTCACTTGTGATTCAATTTAAGAATTATGTGGGTGAAACCCCTTAAAGAGGCAAGTTAGTGTTGTTGGAACACTTAGCCAAATTTTGGTCCTAATTAGGCTTGTAGTGTTTGAAAGATGTTTTAATTTTAAATGGTGTTTACTTTTCTAATCCCCATTTAAATGAAACTTGATTTAGCCTAAGTCACTACTAAGCCCTGAAGACCTAGGTGAGTGTCTTAATTAGTTTTGAAAAGGTTAAGCTTTAGGTGGTTATGATTCATGATCAGAATTTTATTTGAAAATCAAAATAGGGGTATTAAATTAATTAATTATTGACTTCAAAAGTCATACCCCTAAGTCCTTGGTTCATTTTATTTTAATAAACTTCCGAATCTTAATAATTTAGAAATTTATTAGTTTATCTTTTTTTAATTAAGAAAATGAGGTTAGTTTCTACTAATTATCCCTTTCTGTTTCAAACATTAAATAAATTAATTAAGATCAGAGGTTCCCATTTCCCTCCTTAAATTAAGCTTAAAGGTTAATTAACGCTAATTTTCCAAAATTACGTATTCACCCCTAAGGCTCTAACACTTCATAATTTGTCAAATTCAATTCA
>NW_018235010.1:70845-81339 GCF_001263595.1 Phalaenopsis equestris
AGATATAAACTTGAAAAATATGGATCTCTGTCTAAGGGTCTCCTCTAACTTTGGAAAAATCAGGGAATGTACCCTAAGACAGAGGCAACAAAATGCTAAAATTTCAAGCCATAGTGATATCACTACACACATGGAGAATCAAAACATTCAAATCAATATTCAATTAATTAAAAATACAATATGCATCACATGGAGTTAAAATTATTTCCACATTATTCCCCTCTATTCACTGAGCAAGAGAGTTTTTTTTTTTTGCGATTTTTGTAATAAAGTTATGGATTTTTGAAGTTAAGGGAGTTTAAATAAATAGAAAAGGCCCTATTTTTCTACTTATCCTCGCGGCGCCCCATCAACCTACAGCGGCTCTGATGCTCCATGCGGCGCTCTCTTATTTGACGCCGCCATCCACGCCAGCAGTGACGTGTCCCACTATTTGTATTAAAACTCGTTGTTTAGCTTCATCTTGGTTGTTCATTCGATACACGCTTGACCAAACGCCTCCCTGTCATCGTCCTCGATAGAATGATCCCGTGCCCGTCCACACTAAAACCCTAAGATCTCAGCCTAGACTCAACAAATTGCTTTGAGTTTGATCCTATGGACTCGTCTAAGTTAGGCAAACATATTCATACAATAATCATGCAATTAAATTAAGCATAATCAAATGGAGAATCAAAATAGGCTCGGGAGGGAGAGAAGTTTTATACCTTTGCTTTGAGAAGTGAAGCTTCAATCAAAGGGTCTTGGAATGTTTGTTAGGGTCCAATGAAGCTAGGGATTAAGCCTCTTGCTGTGGTGCAAGGCCTAGGTATGAATTTGATCACGACAGGATTTGGGTGTTGGTCTAGAGCTATGGTAGAGGCTCGATGAAAGGGGGATTTTATGGGGCTTTGGCTTCTTTTACTATTGTGAAGGTGTGGGTAGAGTTAATTTGAGTTTGGTCGACTGTGGAGGTGTATTGGGCTCTGTCCTGGTTTCCATCAAGATTTCGAGTTCAAAATTCAACTCCAAAAGTAGACATTGGTGAGGGAAAATAGTTGGAATGCACTGAGGGGATCTTAGGGAAGCTCTGTGGTCAATTTGGAGAGGTCTCCCTATGAAATTTTCAGCACTTAGTTTGACGGCTATGGAGGTGGCCTTTTAAAAAAAATTGTTTATAGTAGCTGTCATGGCTAATTAAGAGGTGTAATGTGGTACTTAAGTGGAGGACAGAGGAGATCTACAATTCAATTTGGCTGAGCTGGCCTCTAGATTTGGTTTGGGTGAAGCTCCATAGGGTGGCCCTTGGTTTAGCCCTTTTTCGGCCACTAGGCTGACCCGCTGACCAGGTGGAGGTGGCTAGGTGCTCAAGGCATCCAGAGGAATCTATCACAAAAATTAAATGTAAATGTGTTTTGATTTGTTAAGGATATCTTAAGCATGTGTATTTTTGGGAATAAGATCCTTTACTTTTGGGGACCTTTGGTCCATGGCTTAGTTTAGGTGGTTAGATAGGTTTTGGCTCAGTCTTAGGGGTTAACTAATGGCTAAGGTGGAGTTAATTTGGTTGCGTTAGGGTGGTTGGCTCACATTTAGTACATGGGTTCAATGTGGGTTCAAGTGATCAAAGTTTGGGTTTAGGCCAGGTTAGCCATGTCAAATGACTCAATTGATTGATCAACAATGTGTAGATGATTGTCATGAAGATTTTTGGTGAAGGGTTGAAGTGATTTTGAGTTCAACTGAAGGGTCAATTTGAGAGAATTTTGAATTTTAATCAATTTGGTTATGTTGGGCTAGGCTTGGGTCTAGCTTGGGCTAGCCTTGGGCTAATTCCAAATTGATTATTTAAAATGGTCAATAGGTATCTCATGATAAGTTTTCAACATGAATTGGATACAAATTGTGGGGTTATGGGAATCAATTGGGTGAATATTGGGGACTTAGCCAATTTGGGGCTTAATTTGAAAATTTTGGATCTATGCCAAAATCAAATGGATTTGAGGATCCACCAAGGTAAATTAATGGTTGATTTTGATGTGTAGGATTATTATAAAGCTTTTTCAGCATTAATTGGGGCCAATTGACTAGGCTAGGTCATGAAGATTTTTGGTGAAGGGTTGAGGTGATTTTGAGGTTAATTGAAAGCTCAATTTGAAGGATTTTGGGATTTTCGTCAATTTGGTCATGTTTGACTAGACTTGGGTCTAGGTTGGGCTAAGTTTAGTCTAAGTCCAAATTTATGGTTGGAAATGGTCCATATGAATGTCATAAAGAGTTTTCAATATAAATTGGGTGCCAATTTTTGAGTTAAGGCATTCAATTTGGTGAAAGTTGGAGACATAGCCAATTTAGGGAAAATTTAGGGATTTTGAATTTGGATTAAAATGAAATGAAATTGAGGCTTCACCAAGGCTAATTGAAGGTTCAATTTGGTGTGTAGGAGTGTTATGAAGAGTTTAGAACTCAAATTGGTGCAAATTGAGTAGGTTGTGGGGTTCAATTTTGTGGGATTAAGTCATAGAGCAAAAATTGGGGGTTTGACGTAGAACAAAATTGAGGTCAAAGCATGGGCCAACTAGGCTTGAATTTACTTTAGATTGGTCATTTGAAGGGTGATTTGAGTTTATAATTGAATTGAGGAAAATTGGGGCTAAATTGATGGACATCTGGGAAGATTGGGCCTTTAAAGGCAATTTGGGGGTTTTGGTTAAAATGGTCAAATTGGGTTTAATTGGAGTGTCCAAATGGGTTTTGGAGACATTTGGAGTAATTTTGGAGGTTTTGGGAAAGTTTGGGATGGGAATATTTGAGAGGTTTTGGGAATTTTTTGGATTTTTTTTTTGGAATTTCTAGAATTTTAGGGTAAGGAGGGGTATTTTGGTAATTTGGCCAATTTGGGGATTTTGGATAATTTGGGTGTTTTCAAGGTGTTTGAAATGATTTTGGAACCAATTTTGGGTATTTTGGCTAGATTTGGAGATTTTTGGCCAAATTTTGGGGGTCCTAAGGATATCTGGAGTTGTTTGGGGAATTTGGGGGCAATAGGGTAAGTTGGGTATCTTGATAGAGTTGGATTGCCAACAACCATAAATAAGCCATGGACCAATAGAAACCTCATTTTGGGTCTTCTATGTAGTGGTCTTAGCTAAACCCTAGCCTAGGGCTAATGGATTTAGGGAACCACCTACAGGAGTCTCCCAAAAGTATCAAGGGACCAAAGCCTAGAAGTTCTGAGTTTAAGGTAATGAGTGATTGTGAGTGCAAACAAGTGCCTTAGCCCTAGATGAACTCCAGGGTCAACCCTAAGGTCCAACAGTCCTAAGGGTGACTCATCTTGAGTTTCCCCCATAGTGACCCCACCTACTAAGTGCTAGAGGTTAGGACCAATATGTGGAACTTCAAATTGAGTAGAGAAGAGTATAAAATTTCTAATGGTGAGGGTTCCTTGTCTAGTTTTCTAAGAATAGTTAAAAAGAAAGTCCTATGGATAGACCTTAAGCTAATAAAGAGGAAAAATTGAACCTCAACCAAAAGTGAGGTCAACAACTGTCAAAACAAAATGTGTCATTAAATATTGTTTAATGTCCTTGAAAGTCCACTGACATTTCTCTTCCCAAATAAAGTTTGCTTCCTTTTTAATTAATGTCGAGAAAGGTTGACACCTACCTGAGAGATTAGAAATAAAGCTTCTCAGATATGCCAAATTTCCTTGGAAGGAACGCAGTTGTTTCAAGGTTTTAAGAGGAGGCATTTCCAACATAGCTTTAATCTTATCCGGGTCGATCTCGATTCTCTGATGACGGACAACAAATCCTAGAAATTTTCCAAACGTAATGCCTAAGGTGCACTTTAAGGGATTCATTTTAAGGTCATAACATCGTAATCGTTCAAACACGATCTTCAAATAGTACAAATGGTCTATTTTCCATTTACTTTTGATGACCAAATCATCCACGTAGCAATCTACTTGGTTGTGAATGAGGTCATAAAAAATCTTTGTCATTGCACACTGATATGTTGCTCCGGCGTTCTTTAGGCAGAATGTCATCACTGTGTAGCAGAAAATTCTAATCGGTGTTCTAAAGGTTGTTAGTGCTGCATCCTCGACAACCATCTTGATTTGATTGTATCCCGACGATCCGTCCATGAAGGAGAAAATTTCATGTGTTGAAGTGATATACACCATCATCTCTAGTATGGGTAGTGGAAACTTGTCTTTTGGACATGCCTTGTTCAAATCTCTGAAGTCGACACAAACATGGATTTGTTCATTTTTCTTCTTAATGGTACGATGTTGGCTAACCACGTGGGGTATTGCTCTTCTTTTACAAAGTTGGCGTCTATTAATTTCTTCACCTCGACGATGACTTGTTATTTTATTTTGAGGTGCATTCTCCTGGGAGCTTGTTTTACTGGGGTTATATTCTTGTCCACCCCAAGTTTATGGACTGCAACCTTTGCTGACAGTCCTGACATTTCATCATAGCTCCATGCGAAGCAATCTTTGAATTTTGTTAATAGTTTGGTCAATTTTAGAGATTCTTCATCATTAAGTAGAGAACTTATAAATACAGGTCGGAGTCGTTCTTTAGTCCCGAGGTTAATCTCTTTCAATTCATCAACAGTAGATTTAATTTCCTCCTCAAATTCTGGCGTCGCATCCTCTATTAAATGATCGGTAGATTCATCTTCAACATCGAGGCAATTATCTTCTGACTAACTAGTAACAACCATGCAAAATTCAGAATCATCGACTGGTCTGACTTTACCAAATCCGAGACCCTCTTTTGAGTTGGGAGCTCAAGGCTAATTGATTGGTGTAAAATTGTGCTTAGGTGGAGGACTGAGGAGCTCTAAAGAGCCATTGGGATGAGTTGGCTTCTTCTAGCGTTGAAATTGGGATTGAATTTGAGTTTGGGGTTCTCAGTTTTGGAGTTTCTCAGCCACCATAAGGGCTGGGAGGGCCAGGGGCTATAATTTACTCCGAAAGGTAAGTGATGATGGAAGAGATTTTTCGTTAAGGCCCAAAAATGGGATAAGATCCCTTAATTTAGGGACACGTTGGCCCATAGCTTACTTGGGTGGTTTGAGAGGGTTTATCCTTGTCAATAAGGGGTGCTTAGTGGCTTAGTGGTTGTGGAGACCTTAACCTGTTGACTTTAGGATGGTTAAGTCAATTTGTTGCATGGGTCCAATTTGGGTCAAAAAGGCTAAAAGTTGTGTTTGGGATAGGCTAGCCATGATTTTGAGCTCAATTTATTGATGCATTTGATTTAGATGATTGTAAGGAACATTTTTGGTGAAGTGTTGAAGTGATTTTGAGTTTACCAAGGTCAATTGAAAGCTCAATTCGAAGGATTTTGGGACTTCTGTCAATTTGGGCATGTTCGACTAGACTTGGGTCTAGGTTGGGCGAAGGTTAGGCTAAGTCCAAATTCATTGTTTAAAATGGTATATAGGAATGTCATGAATAGTTTTCAACATAAATTGGGTGTCAATTTTGGGGTTAGGGCATTTAATCTGGTGGAATTTGGAGACATAGCCAACTTGTGGAAAATTTGAGAATTTTTTATCTTGGGTTAAAATTAAGAAAATTTTTGGCTTCACCAAGGCCAATTAAAAGTTTAATTTGGTGTGTAGGAGTGTTATGAAGAGTTTAGGATTGAAATTGGGGCAAATTGTGTAGGTTATGGGGTTCAATTAGGTGAGATTAAGTCATATGGTCAAAATTGAGGGTTTTGATTTAAATCAAAATTGAGCTCAAAGCTTGGTCCAATTAGGCTTGTATTTTGTTTGAATTTCTCATATGAAAGGTGAATTTGAGTTTAGAATTGAAATTGAGGGAAATTGGGTCTAAATTGATGAACATTTGGGATGAATTTGGGGAAATTGGGCCTTTAAAAGAAATTTGGGGATTTTAGTCAAAATGGTCAAATTAGCCAAATTGTGTCCAATTGGAGGGTCCCAATTGGTTTTGGAGACACTTGAGATGATTTTTAAGGTTTTGGGAAAGTTTGGGGTGCCAAGGGTATTTTATACTTTTGGCAAATTTGCGTGTATTTTGTTATTTTTGACAATTTTGGGTGATTTTGGAAAATTTGATTATTTTGAAATGGTTTGAAGTGATTATTGAACAAATTTGGGTATTCTAGGTGAAATTGGGATTTTTGGCTAAACTTGGGGTTTGGGGGTGTTTAGGTAATTTGGGTAGATTTAGGCGGAAAAAGGTCAAATTGGAAACCTTGGTAGAATTGGGGTGTGAACCACCTTTGAGCTATGAACCAGTGAAATGCCCATTTGGGTCCTCTATTTACTGGTCTTAGCTAAACCCTAGCCTAGGGCTAGGGGGTCTATGATCTAAATGAGTCTCCCAAAAGATCAAAGGATCAAAGTCAACAAATTAAGGTTTAGTGTTGTGAGTGGATATAAGTGATAGTGAGTGTAGTAAGTAAACTAGCTCCAGACCAACACCTAGGCTCAACCCTAAGGTCAAACAGTCTTATGGGGACTCGCCTTAAGATCCTCCGTACTAACCCCATCTACTAAATGCTAGAGGTTAGGACCAATATGTGGAACCTCAAGTTGAGCAAGAAAGGGTTTAGAATTTTTAATTGTGAGGGTTCCTTTTCTAATTTTTTAAGAATAGTCATCAGGGAAGTCCAATGGCTAGACCCTAGACTAGTAAGGAGGAAAAAACTAAACCTCAACCAAAACTAAGGTCAACAGTTAATAAATCATAAACAACCTAAAATTTTTGAACCCCTAAAAATAGAATAAGACATTAAAATGTAAAATGAGCTCTAATGAACAGAGATCACCGAACGTAATTTGAACATCAGCGTTCAGATCTACAAAGATTATTTGGACGACGCAATGTGTGGTTCTTGACAAGAATCTTTCGACGCTAGTTTAAACACCTTCTAGACTAAATAGATTTGAATACCCTGACGACCTCAGAATGATTGTGTGATAGACATCTTGATCGAGTCATCTAAAAATTATTCAACCAACTAAATTGATAAATAAAACATGATTTCATGCTAATAATGTTATGTCTTATAGGTTTGCTGAAAACATAAATCAAGTTGTGCTTTAGATTTACTTTGTATGTTATTAGGGGGTGTTAACTCTATTTTGCACGTACGACATTCTGAAGCCAGTACTATAAACCTAAAAAAAAAATAGCAAAACAACCACAAAACAATGCGACATTAAAAAACACAAAACAACAAAACCAAACTACAAAAATAAAACATAAGCAAAACAGAATAACAAAACAAAATAAAACAAAATGACATTAACTAAAACTAAATGACAAAACAGAACTTCTAATGTAGAATTGGATTCTTAGAAACTTATTACCCTAGTATTAAACTTTGATGTTTCTTTCCTTAACCTTGACACTTAAAATTTCTTTGAGAACAAATGATTAACCTTAATCAAGGTTTTTCTTAAGTATTTTTAACAAATTAATATGTAATTAACTATAGGAACTTGGTCTTACAAAGTATAAAGTACTCAGATTAGGTATTGCACCTAAATCTCTGTTTATGAAACTTTTATGTGGTGTTCTCAATACGAGAATCTCAGAAATCAGACACTTCTGAATTCTCTTCAAATAGAATCATTATGACATTTTCTTTTGTTTTCTATTTTCAATTTCCCTTTTCCTCTTTCTTCAAGTTACTTAACATCTTAAGTTCATTCATATGATCTAAAGTTTTACCTTTTCCTCTTTCTTCAAGTTACTTAACATCCTAAGGTGATTCATATGATCTAAAGAGACCAAGTCATTCGAAGAATGGGGCAATAAAGTAGATAAACAGAGTGGTGACTCCAATTGACAATGATAATAACCTAAAGACGTGGCAATGAGAATTGGAAATGAGGGCAACACGTTCCAGCTACGACAAGAGAGTTGCGACTCCACTAGGGATAAAACCCAAAATCTCTGCTCAATTCATTTGTTCTTTATCTGAACATATTCCGTCCTTTGACAGATTGGATCATCTTTCTTACTTTGTCATAATTAACTCCTTGATTCTATGAGCTATTTTTGACAAACCAAATTTGAAATCTTCCGTAATAACAAGACAAAATGACATAAAAAATAAATAAAATAACCAAATTCCCAATTTATAAAACAAGTCTAATATAAAATTATAACATTCTACTTTTCCTCCAGAAGTCCTGAAATGGATTCTCCAAGCTCGATCTCTTCCTATTATCAAGATTCTAATTCATTAGTTAATTAAGCTATATGCTTTCAATCAACTGACTTTGGGTTATTTGTTGAAGCTGGGTTTGCACGGAGTATCCCATCTCAAGTTCTCACCAAATTATTTCAAGAGTTTAACTTAAATTCCAATGAATATTTTCCTCTTCTTAAAGAAGACTTACCTGAAGAACCTCCCATAGAACAATTTACTTACAAAGAAAAGGTTGATTGAAAAGAAAAAAAAAGTTTATATTGATCAAATAGATGTTATTGTGTTGTCATCCTTGTTCGAAATTAGACCTAGCTCTAAATCTGCTCAGCTGACACGCACTTAATAAAAGAATAGAAATTGTTCTCTTAAAAGGAAATATAATAGCAATGAGGTTAATAATGTATTATGAAGAAAGTATTTTTTGAAAATACAACCTCTCTAACGTGAAATAAGCTCTACTCAGTATCCACTAAATATGATAAGGATACATTCCAAACTTCCCGTTCAAAAAAGGAAAATTCCCCATAAATTTAAGTGATACATTTTGTGTTTAGAGACTTGCACGAAATGACAAATGCTCTATCTCTTAACTCTTAATGGGCTGTGTAGTTTCTACATCCATGAAAAGAAGAATCCTTGCACAAGAGAGTCCAACATGTCAGGAGATTGACCAAAATTTTCCACTAGAGAATCAATATACTCGGGTACAACTAAACTATGTTTGGGGCCGAGAGTAAGAGATATAACAATGTAAGGAGATAGAATAAAACATGATGAACTAATCTCAAAAGCAAAACAAACATCAAGTAAATTGAAAGATCTTGTGTGAATGTTATGAGCTGGAGATCATTCTTACTCACAACACGATGATATACTTCCTAGAGCATCTCTTCTTATACTCAAGAAAAATGTATGGAAATGAAAATTATCGAAAGGAATCTCTAATGTTGTGAGTACCCTTCAAAACTATTTCCAAGAAAAGACTTATGAAGAACATCATATTAAGTCAATCAAATAAAGAGTAAAATAATTAAAAGTTGATATCAAGTAATGTTCGATATGAAGAAAAGAAAATTCTTTAAATTAGAAATTTGCAGAAATAAAAATGGAAGAGACACGAGCTACCTTGTTAGAAAGAGAGGTACAATTACCGATTGAAGAAGATATGAGAATGGAATTGCAAAAAGCTATAGAGAAACAAGATGAGAAGATTATCTATCTCAAATCAAAATTTATTGAAATGATGAGTACTTTACCAACTTTATAAAGTTCACCACTAAATAATTCGACGCTTTTTGTTGAAATTGTTTGACCAAAATCGGTTCATATCCTTCAAAAGAACCAACATAAATTGACGAAAGTACTCAAAAGAGAAAGGATTTCATATAGAGTGGAGTACCAGAAAAAGAAATTACACAACTAGTGAAACAAAACATAAAAGAAACAATGGCCCAGAGAAATGTCGGATCACTAAATCCGAAGGATAAAACTTATACAGTGGAACTTGATTCTCTCCAATATCCTAAAGGCTTTCTTCCACCTCTCTTCAAATTGTTTGATGGGACTGGTAGTGAAACAAAACATAAAAGAAATACTAAATCAGAAGAATAAAAGAAACAATGGCCCAGATAAATGTTGGATCACTAAATCTTAAGGATAAACCCTACAAAAAACACAAAAGAACCACATAGCATCTTGAACACTTCAGAGCAAGTTGTTGCAACCTGGGAGGAAGTGATGCTTTCCTATTCCACCAATTCGTAAATAGCCTTAGAGGGGTTTCTTTTGATTAGTATGCAGAGCTTTTTTAATGGGTCAGAAAAACCCTTTGTGGAACTTGAGAACCTCATTATTCAATGATTCGCCAGAGCACAACATCATATAATAGTTGTAGATCTGGTGGTAGAAAAGAAAAAAAAAACCAGGAGAAACTTTTGAGGATTACATTTTGCCTTAGAGAAATCATAGCATGAAATGTGAACCACAACCCCAAAAACAACACGCTATTGAGATTCTACTCAAGACAATACATGGACCAATAAAATTTATGCTTAAAGGGTTCATGACCAAAGAAAAATATGTTGAGATTTTTGTACCTCTTTTATACTATTTTTAATGATATTGCACTTTAAAGAAATGTATTTTTGATGTTTTGTTGCAGGAATGATGAATTAAGGTCAATGGAGCAAAAAGATGCAAAAAGGACCAAAATGTAGAGAATTGCACTAGAGCGCCAACGGTGCCATCGACGCCGCCGATGGCAAGCTTTTCCTGAGGCTACAGGGCAAAAACTCCCAAAAGG
>NW_018235010.1:81409-82755 GCF_001263595.1 Phalaenopsis equestris
GAGAGATTGTAAGAGTGGAGGGAAAGTGAAAGATTTCTTCCTCCTTGCTACTTCGAAGAGGAACTTCGAGGAGTGTTCTTGAGGAGAAATTTAGAGATAAGTTATTTATTTGTTATAGTTTGTATGGCTTTGATTTTATATATGAATTTCAAGTTGTGTTGTGCTTTCCCCATGAGGTCTGAGTAGTTTTCTCTGTCTTTCTCCTTGTCTCGAGATTTGTGAAATGGTAATTTGAATTGGTGAAGCCATGAAAATATTTAAGAAATTGTGATGATCTTTTTACTTCAATCTTAATTTACATTCAATCTGACCAATTAATTTGTTAAATTGAGTTTTACAACTAAATGCAAGATTACATCCAAGATTTAGGGAGGTCAAAGCCCTTGGAAGTTGGGTGCAAATAAATAGGGAAATATTACTATCGGGCGTACAATTAGAGACTTTAGAGTGATAGACTACAATCACTAATTTGGTCCTATCGTTTGGGTGCTGATGTGTAGATGTTAGCCCTCAGGTGAAGGGAACGTGAGAGCTCCAAAGTGAGAGCCAATATCCTCCCAGCCTAGCCGCAGAATCAGTAACCAAGCATAGGATTGGTCAAAGTTCTTATGCCTAGACCAAAGGGTAAAGAATAGGTATGCTCCCATTTCGCACAATATAAATTGAACTAATTCATTTTATCCATTCACTATAATTTCTTGACAAGGAGAAGGATGCTCTCTTATATATTGAATATCAGAATTAAACCCTACTATCTATCATTAGTTATTTACTAGTTATCCAAATTATCTACTTATTTGAATTGCCTATCAGTGACAGATAAGCAAATTGAACACCGTCATTGTAGTTGAAGTATTACTTTTTATTAAGCCTTAGTTCGTAGTATTCTATTTTTCCATGTGGGATCGATAACTAGGACTCCATTAGAGCCCTATATTACTTGAGCGATACGTATACTTACGTTGAAAAATTTGACTTTAACATTATTGAATATTATATATATAAATCGTTATGAAATCAAACACATATATATAAAGTCGCAGTCAAGTTAACGGTGCCATCGACGCCGCCGATGGCAAGCTTTTCCTGAGGCTACAGGACAAAATCTCATCTCCAGAAGGACACCGACGGCGCCATCAAGGCCGTCGATGGTGGGATTGACGGTTATGTGTACTTGTACAATGGATAAGGCCGGATTTTGGAGGGGTGCATAAGCAACTCTTAAGAAAACTCATCCACATCTTTAAAGAGAAGATTTTGGCCAAAAATAGATAAGTCCTGGAGGTTATATAGGTTCCATTAATGTGTAGAGAGCTTGCTCGAGCGTGTAACTGTGAGGAATTCTT
>NW_018235010.1:90211-91777 GCF_001263595.1 Phalaenopsis equestris
GAGAGTCCAGGAAAAATTAATACAGAGGCTCACCGACGACAAGACCGGTGAAATGGCGGTTACTTGGGTTTAAATGGCAGTTTTTGGAAGTTTTTGGGCAAGAATTGTCCTTTTAAACTCTGAAATTTGATTCCTAGTTTATATATTTCCCCCCAAAACAAAGTGAAACTCCACCAATTTCATTCCTATGACGTCCAATTCCCTTGATAATCTCAGAATACGAGTTTTCAATCAGCAAAAGTTTATTAGTAGGGAAGCACAGCGAATCTTCAACAAGTTACTGACGAAGAAAAGATTGATCAAGGACCGAGGATTCGTAAATCGCGGATTGAATAATCCAATGATGGATATTGAAGAGATGATAGTGTGGTGAAGATGGGAAGTACTGTGCTACACTACTGCCGCCGTGGTAATTCCTGTGGTAAAGGATATTTATGCAAATTTACATGGAATTAACCAAGGAGTTGTTTATGTGTGAGGGAGATGGATTACTTTCACTCCTTCAAGAATAAAAGAGTTATATATGATAGAGAATGTTCCTGTCTGCCACTATTCCAATTTTGTCCCAACGAGAGACCAGATGAATGAAATTTATCAGTATTTGTAACTGACGTTTGGGAAATACGAGAGTACGGGTATGTTAGGCTTTCTTCAACACTTTTGAATCTCGTCTCTAAACACTGTCACTTCTTCATTTCTGTGAAACTGTTATCGACAATAAATGTTACCGATAATGAAGGTTGGTAAAGTTTATAAGGAAAGTGCCATTATGAATTACTGCATCCAAAGGGGACTGCAGATCGATATTGGATCTATAATTGTGAAGTCCGTTTTAGGCATGATCGTTCACAGATCAACTTATGGGCTTGGACACCCTTCCACAATTTTCTCACTTTGCAGTCAGTCTCAAGTATCCTATGAAAACTAGGAAAAGGTACTGCTACATTGGAAAACTTTGGACCCAACTGAAAGATTCTCATCATTTGAAGATGAAATTGACATGATTATGATAGTTTATCAATCTTCTCAGAATTCAATGCCAGTTCAACCCTTAGTTCTGGATAAGTCTCTAGTGATCCTGCACCGAATCAAGAAATTAGAGAAGGAGGTACAAAACGTGGTGAATGCAATTAATAATATCTTCAATTTCTTTGATCATTTAGACTGAAGGATGAAAGAACATTTCGATCACTCTGGACATTTAGAAGATAGCTTGATACGACTGAGGAGGAGGATGAAATTAATTGAGGAGGTTTCAACTGAAGAATTTCCTTTCCGACCCTTCTACAACCTCTTCGTTCATGTGCAATCACATGGTGATCTCAGAGGAGAAACAAGCACAGAATCTTATGAGTACTAGATTTACTATGCTACCTTTATGTTTATGTGTGTTTAGATTTCAACTTTATATTTCCTTTGCTTTAGAATTATGCTTATAGATCTGTGTATAGTTGAGACTAAGCATATGATGTTTTGTTTTTAGCATTTTGAGTGTTGTGGCTTGGATTGCAACTCTGAATTAATGTATTGAGGTTGAGAAAATACCAAATTTAGGTGTGTTATGTA
>NW_018235010.1:91820-92614 GCF_001263595.1 Phalaenopsis equestris
TTTTGTGAAAGTTTGTATGTGTTAAGTACATCATTTAACTATTTAAAATTATGCTTATAAAGATTAAACAGATGTCATTTAGGCTCATAATTGATCAAAATCGCAAAAATACGGAATTTGGACATAATCAATAGAGCCCGCCGACGGCGCCCTCGACGCTGTCGACTCCGGGAATTTCCCGAGACTTAGGTTCAAAAACATAATAAAGCGTGCTGACGGCGTCATCGACCCCGCCATCGGCGAGATCACAAAAATACTTCTTTAACCGTGATTTTGACCGGTCAACTGCCACTATTCATCATCCCCTTCCTCCTAAAAACACCATTTTCGAATTAGAGCTTGGTAAATCTTGGATTGGGAGACAATTTCAAGGCTTTTTGACACCAGATTTGATCTTTTTTAGGTAAGAGCTTCACTCCAAGTTAAAAATATTTGATTTTCCCCATGTGTTTCTTCCACATTGAGGAAACCCAAAAATTTGAAAATGTGAAGGAAATCCTGGAAGAAATAACTGAATCTTAATGTTGAACTCTTTGAATTACCATTGGAAGCCATGATTTACATATTAGATATAATTTTTAGAATTTTTCTTTGATTTGATTAGATTAAAAATGGCTCCACGTTAAAAGAGAAGAGTTGAGTTTGTCGATTCACGCTTCGCTAATGTGATGGCTCTAAATTGACGCCACTGTGATCAATTCTGAAGACGGAAACGTACAAGTGCGTGGATTTCATGTGGAATTTACCGCCGCCCGCATTAACACTTTTTATGAAGACCCAGATACTTACAGCTG
>NW_018235010.1:93176-93850 GCF_001263595.1 Phalaenopsis equestris
CTTGCAGAGGAAGAGCATAGATTTAATAAATGAAAGGATTGGAGGTTTAGAACGCCGACATGATTATGATAGTGAGTACCTGTAGAGCCATTCCAATTTTGAGATAGCTTATTATGACTCTCAGGCCCGGCACTACAGAGGAGAGCCTGATGTTACATTTCCTGAATGCCCCCGATAAACTCCATACTCAATATCAACCCAATCCACCCACTGATCAAGGCGATGATGAAATAGCTTGAATTTTGATATTTAGAATGAAATTGATGTACTTATGTTTGTATTTTTATTTTATGTAATCTTTATGTAAGAGAAATGGATGTTTATGTATTTGGACTTTCATTTTGTGTACTTAGGTAATTTTATTGTTTTAAATGTTTAATGTGGTAGTAGAAATGTGCATGTGTAAGTTGTAGATGTTGCTCAGTACTTTGTGGATTGTAATGCGATGTGATATTTACTTTCATTTTACTATTCTTGTCTTTTGTTTAGCATTGTAATTGTGTTAGGAAATGTTGTATGTTTTTTTTTTGTTTTTATACTTATTTCAAAATTTCATTTACCAGAAATTCCTCTAATGATTTTTATGTGTAGAAAGCTCCTAATATTACAGACAAGGTGAAGTAAAAATTTGAGAAGGCCTGCAAAAATTTCAGAATGATAAAGATGCCTACAAT
>NW_018235010.1:94246-94703 GCF_001263595.1 Phalaenopsis equestris
AGGGAAAGAAAAGTGAAGTTCAAAATCATTAAAGGCTATCTAGATATAGTAATCCTCACTTGAAAAGGAAAAATAAAGGATAGAAAACAATCCTTGAAATGAAATGAAAAAATATATAGGATTAAAATCAATCCAAATGAAAA
This sequence comes from Phalaenopsis equestris, assembly GCF_001263595.1. Taxonomy (NCBI): domain Eukaryota; kingdom Viridiplantae; phylum Streptophyta; class Magnoliopsida; order Asparagales; family Orchidaceae; genus Phalaenopsis; species Phalaenopsis equestris. The sequence goes on from NW_018235010.1 coordinate 94,390, forward strand.
AGAAAAAAAAGAAAGAAAAATGAAAGTGAAGAGAAGCTTGAGGATATGCCTAATCAAAAATTGGCTTCAGTGAACCAACCTAAAGGGAAAACTTAAATACATTCCTGAACTTATATTTATGGAATAGATCTTTTTACTAATAGAGTTCTCATGAAGTTCTTATCTTTTGGATATTCTAAGTGACTTAATATTGCAATCTATAGTCATTCTTGAAATAAATAGAAAACTAGAACTCTTAAAACTTGATGACTAGATAATCTGATGGCTACAGAGTTAATTCAATTACTTGAATTTTTTTCTGAAAATCTCACTAT
>NW_018235010.1:95428-106822 GCF_001263595.1 Phalaenopsis equestris
ACTGCGGCCGCCATCGGGGCCGCCGATGGCGGGATCGACAGTTATGTGTACTTGTATAATGGATAAGGGCGGATTTTGGAGGGATGCATAAGCAACTCTTGGGAAAACTCATCCACATCTTTGATAAGATTTTGGCTGAAAATAGAAGAGTCCTGGAGGTTAGATAGGTTCCATTAGTGTGTAGAGATCTTGCTAGAGCGTGTTACTGTGAGGAATTGTTCAAGAAATTGTAAGAGTGGAGGGAAAGTGAGAGATTTCTTCGTCCTCGCTACTTTGAAGAGAAATTTCGTGTGCTGTAAAGAAAGGAACAAATTCAGAGGAACTTCAAGGAGTGTTCTTGGGGAGAAATTTAGAGATAAGTTATTTACTTATTATAGTTTGTATGGCTTTGATTTTATGGGTGCAAAAAATAGGGAAATATTACTATCAGGCGTAGAGTTGGAGATTTTAGAGTGACAGACTAAAATCCACAATTCGGTACTATCGTTTGGGTGTTGATGTGTATATGTTAGCCCTCAGGTGAGGGGAACGTGGGAGCTCCGAAGTGAGAGCCGGTATCCTCCCAGCATAGCCGCAAAATTAGTAACCAAGCATAGGATTAGTAAAAGTTCTTTACGCCTGGACCAAAGGGTAAAGAATATGTATGCTTCTATTTGGCACAATATAAATTTAACTAATTCATTTTATCCATTAACTATAATTTCTTGACAAGGAGAAAAATGCTTTCTTATATATTGAATATCACAATTAAACCCTACTTTCTATCATTAGTTATTTACTAGTTATCCAAATTATCTACTTTTTTCAATTACCTATTAGTGATAGATAAATAAATTGAACACCGTCGTCGTAGTTGAAGTATTACTTTTTATTAAGCCTTAGTCCATAGTATTCTATTTTTCCATGTGGGATCGATAATTAGGACTCCATTAGAGCCCTACATTACTTGAGCGATACGTATACTTACGTTGAAAAATTTGACTTTAACATTATTGAATATTATATATATAAATCGTTATGAAATCAAACACATATATATAAAGTCGCAGTCAAGTTACCGTTGTTGGAATTTAAATCTTTTAGTAGCGCCATCAAATTCTTGTAATTGTTGAGTTACAAAAAGAAAAAGGTCGGTCAAGTTTTTGGCGCCGTTGTCGGAGAGAATTTTAAGAGGAACGGACATATTAGAATTATTAAAAAGTTTTTACTTAAATTGCAATTTATCTATATATTTATATATTTAGGTCGGCCAGTTCACAATCAAGACATTCAAAAAATTACTCAGTAAAGCTGCTAATCTTGAGGATGAGGCTAAGAAAATGAATAAAATGGAAAAGAAAAAAAAATCGAAGCCAATTTAAACATTTCAAAAGAAATAATGAAATGTTTCAACAGTGGAAAAAGTAAAACAAGAAAATCAACCTAAACAAGGAAGCAATGATACAAAATTATCCGACCACAACAACAAACATCTTCCCCATTGCAATTTCAACTAGCAACACTGTTACAAACAGAAAAGAAATCAATGATTGAATGAATGATTAAGGAGTATCCCTTCAAAATAGAGGCTATAACAAGAATATTTTGTAGCCTGTTGAGGGTGCCAAAATTCAATTTACCTTAAGCCAAGAGGCTAGAAGTTGAAATTAAAGATCATCCTAACTACTGTCCCTATCGTAGGATGCTTAGACATGGACATAAGATTGAAGAATTCTTTATCCTTAAAAACTTGTTAGAGCACAAATTCAAAGTAGGGGATATAGTTATCTTGAAAGTATATTTGAAGGAACTTAAAAAAAGTTCAGTCAATATGTTTTTGCCTGATGAATTTATTCCTAACGACCTCTGTGAGGATAAAGACAAGCAAAATAAGATTCGGGGTAAAACTCTAAAGAAGACCTTTGCAAATTTACAAATTATACAAGCTTCAACATTGAAAACAAAATCCTCCGGGAAAGAAAAGAAAACAAAAAAGAAGGAACTAGAGAGGATTAAAGGTCATCATATATTGGGGCTACATTTTTGCTTACAACTCCTACTCCTTCCACATATTCCGCTAGAATAGTTGTCTTAGATGATGGGAGGAAAGCCCTCAAGCTGTTGAATTGTATGAATTTCTTCTTATCCCTACAATGAATAATAAAACTTTTGATTTTGCTTACATCATGTCTATTTTTTATACCACTTCTGAAGTTAACCAGTCCAATTTTGACCCCATAGACAATACTCAAATCGTGCACAATCTCAATGAGTTTAATGATATCTAAAACAATAATGATAACAATGAAAATCTAGATAATAGTGATGGTGAAAACGACACCGCTACACTTGATGTACAAGGAATTCCATTCTCCATAGAGTTGGAAACTTCAGACTTAGAAACAAATAAATCAAAAGAAATAATTGAAATCAATCTGTGGAGTGGAAAAGTGTTACCACCCAAAATGGCTCCTAATGGAAAAAGGAAAATAAATAATAACACCAAAAGAAATAGTTCCACCAGTGCAAGAAATATTATTTTAAGGAAAAAAAGAAAATTCCTACAATGAAGTGGAATATAATGTATTAGCCCATTTAAGAAAATTGCTCGCAAAGTTGAGTATCTATGATGCTCTTATCCTCTCTAGGGAGATGAGGGATTCATTAAAAACCACCCTTTTAGATTGTAAAATCAACTTGCTACCATTTCATTAGATGAGACTTATTCGTTAAAACAATAGGCAAAGATTAATTTTTCTGATGATGACTTGTTACTCGGTACAGTTGAACACAATCGTCCATTGTATATCGCAATAACCATAAATGACACTACCCTTCCAAGAGTGCTTGTTGAACCCAGTGCCTTCATTAACATAAATAACTTGACAATTTTTTCATACTTGGACATTGATGCTTGTAGACTGCAAGAGACATAATGATGTTGCTAGGCTTCAACCAACCAAAAGAACAAGCTATAGGATCAATTGTATTGCTCTTGAAGATGGATTATTAGGTGACAATGATAAAATTCCATGTCATAGATTCGGAAACATATTTCAATGCATTACTTGGTCAACCATGGCTCCATGAATACAAAATTGTCCCCTCATCATTACATCAATGCATCAAATACCTGCAAGAAGGACAAGAGTGTTGCATTACAGTAGGCATACATCCATTTTCAGTTCACAAAATTAGTATACATGAAGATGCTGCATATTATGCCTTGATGAAGAAGACAATATTCTACAGCGATTCCGTAATAAACTTAGAATAAAAGGATAAATACAAAAAAATTAATATGTAGTCCATTTTGACATAAACAAAATGTAAGAACATTCATCTAACTCACATCCCAGGGAAGGGCTGAGAGTAAAGGTGTGAGAATAAAGACACAATTTTTGAAGTGAAAAAACCTTTAAAATTTAACATTTGCTTTGAATCTAACTCTGAAGATGAAGAAGAAAAAGAAAAGGCAACATTTGTAATTTAAAAACAACCACAGTTAAAAATTTCTTTTGATATGAAGATACAGAAAAACCTTTTAAGTCCATGTTTGAGCAAATTAATCACTATGCATATGCTATGACCCAGTTTCGCCATTTAAAATTGAAAAATTAGTGGCAAAAAAAGTACATGGTGAAGATAAAAAATCAATCAAGCTTCAACATGGCTCTCCTTCTTCTAGTTTTGAGACACATGTAAAATTAGAATATGAAATTTTTTTTGAATTTAATTAAATTGCATGTTGAACTTTATTATCCATACATTCAAATGCTTGTTAAAAAAGTATTAATGCCTAAACAATGGTCCTTTGAACAATCTTACCTTTTTAAACAATTTTTGAATTGTGTGAAATAAAATCCTAACTCTAAAGAAGGTAGTGGATTAGGTGTACTAGAACCCTTAGATGACACAAAATTTTGCCTGTACATTTCTAAAAAAATTGATTTTGGGCAAACATCTGTTTTTCTAATTGAAAATGCACAACCAGAATTTGAAGAAAAAAAATCAATAGTTGATATATTAAAAGAAATAAACTTAGGAACTAAAGAAAACCCTAAACCAAATTTTATTAGTTCCTTTCTCAACTAAATTGGTACAAAAGAAATAATTCAAATGTTGAAAAAAAATACAAAGATTACTTCATTTCAAGTTGTGACGTAATGCCCAAAATTTCTCAAGAACTAGCAGTTCATAAACATGGGTTAGATCAAACGGTAATCTCTGTTAAACAAGCTCCAAGAAGCGTGCGAGTTCAAATAAAACAATAGGACACTTTCAAGGTGTCAGCATAATTTTTAGTGGGGTAATCATGTGAAAGTTGTTGGTCACCGGAATTGGAATTTTTTCGCCTGTTTCAGAGGAACATTTTAATTTACATATATATATATATATATATACTTTTAGAAAAATATGAAATCAAAATAATCACATATCTTTGAAATTTTAGATGACAGAGCACTACTCCTCAAGCTATGTATCTATTCACAAGACTTGAGGGTGAGGCTCGATCAAATAAACAAAGAAATATATGACATCCGTTTGGCATGCAAAACCATTTTTTTATAAGCTGACAAGTTCTCTTATTTGACATGAAAAGTTCAATAGGGTTTATATTAAGCTGGTTTGGGAATGTTTCTTATAAATGCAAGCCCTTATAGTTAATCACATCTTAGATAGCCGAAGTCACTAAAGAAAACTCTCGATGAAAATCAAGGGATATTGTCTTTGAAGAGGTCAAAGTAATAGTACTTTTCAACGAAATCAGACAAAGCACTGTGAAGGGAGAATGACTCAAATTTGGAAAATCTAATTTTAGAATTCAAAGGAAGAGGAACTAGGGGATGTCACAAATCCTAAGGAGAACCTCGGTGACTTCTCGGTCCACCCTATGATTTGACTTCAATTTATAGCTGAAATATTTAAATGTTTCATTATGTCAATCATACTTTCATGTGGAACGATCACACAAATAGGCTTGAAGATATGAGGATTTAGGTTGTGACGAATGATAACCTCGAAAACCTAAAGTGATTTAGGGTTACATTGTATAGCAGAGGCATATAAAGGCCTAAAGATAAGTTGAGGATTTATGTCGTACTAGGCAGATAGCCTCAAAGTATTATGGCTTGCTGTTTAATTTTGGGGAATGGTTTAGCTGGTGTAGACATGTTTTGCTATTTAAGATGGTCATAATGTTAGCTTCTAGCTCCTCATCGTGGCAATTTTAAGTTTTCTAATGTGTTAAGTCTTGATGTAAAATCAAGTGTTTGCTAATGTTATGATTATTTAAATTTTATTGGGATAATTAAAGTTGATTAGAGCGACATCGATTAGGGTCTGACAGTTCCCTCATTTTGGCACCACTATTTTCTGTTGGATTCACTTAATATAAATGAATTTACTAAACTCAACATAATGATTTTGATACTTGTATTTAGACAGTTGGAAATCTCGTTAGCAACCATAGGTTACCTCCTTTGAGGGATTCCAGATCATTCGATAGAGACGTCTTAATTTACTTGCTTTTTTGTTTTGTTGTTTTGTTTCTCATTAAATTTTGAGTTGTCTTATTTTTTGACTGTTGTGGTAATGAATTGTATCTTGTTTAATTTTTAGTATTGGATTTGACATGCAGGGTGAATTTAAGCATACAAGCAAGAAATAAGAGGTACGAAAAGGTAAATTCAATAACTTAAAAGCGCGCCTGTTGATTCTTCTCACTCCTCCACCTGAAAGGTTAGCTTTGGCAATATGTATATAATTTTGTAAGGAATTTATATTACAAGAGTAGATGAAGGTATAGCTACCAAACCCCAAGTTATGAATTTATTAAGTTTTGGAAGATTTTAGTGGATAGTTATATAAAAAAATATAGCAAGTTCCATTTGCCCTTCAAAATGTCCAAGAGATTTCAAAGGGCTCGGGGCATGGCCCTGAACCACTTTGAAGATTTCTTGAAATATTTCAAGTTTATTTTAAACTTATCATATAGTTCTATTGATCATCCAAGGTTAAGCTGAGGTTATCCTATTGCTCAAGGAAACTTGATGTTCTATTTATCCCAAAACTAGGACACTCTATTAATCAATTGATATTCCATTTAAGAGTTATGTGTGTGGGTGCCCCTAAGGCAGATTTAGGTAAGTAAGGGTTTTGATTCCCAAAGTTAAAATTGGGCTTGTAGTGTAAAGAAATATTACTCATCAGTCATGTTATTTTATAAATCCGACCAAATGAGTTTAAATATCACGCCTAGGTTGCTACCAAGCACAGAATAATCACAATAGGTAAAATACTAATTAACAGAATTTTGATTTAAATGACATGCATTCTTATTGTAAGATCACATTATCATCAATTATGGGCCTGAAATTAATGAAATATTATCTGTTTAACTCAAACCCATCACTTAAGAATCGTTTAATTTTGACTGACTTCCAAGTCATGACAAGTAAGACAATTAAAATTTTGTTCTTGTTATAGAAACGGTGGTAAGTGAGTTTCTACCTTTTAATCTCGTTGTATTTCAATCATCCAAAAATATTTGTTTGGATCAAAATTACCCATCTTCGCATTAATTAATCCTAAATCTAGTTTAGGGCACCAAAGTCTAAAGCTACCCTTCTACCTTTCGGGCTCTTCAGTTCATATCTCATTAATCAAAGCTCAAATGACTTGAAATATCTGAGGAGGATGTGTGGGTTTTCAAAATTTAATTTAACTTCAACAATTACTTAAATTTTGGAAATTAGAATTTTCAAAGTTGATTTTACTTAACTATTAAAAAATAATGTTTTTATTCAAGAGAAAATTACTAGAGGTCCCTTTAAGTCTGAGAAACACTTAAGGCAAACATTAATGATTTTTTGAATTAAATCATTAATTATATTTTTTTATTATTATTGATTTTTATGATTTAATTTGTATGGAAAAGAAGTTTTATGTACAAAAAATATTTTTATATTTTTATTAAATCTCTCTGAGCCAGAGGAAATCAAAGAAACAATCTTTGTATTGTTATAATTTTTAAATAATTTATTTAATTATTTTAATTAGAAAATAATAAAAATTCATTTTAAGCTTTTAAAAATTTATTTTTAACTTAGAAATATTAGGAAAAATATCCTAATGAGTCCCAAGTGATCAAAAAATAATTAGGTATATTTTAAAATATTTTGAGAATTAGGCACATTTTAAAAATATTTTGTTATTTTTTTTATTTTTAATTATTTATAATTTTTTTTAAATCAAAATAAAGCTAAAAAATCAAGTATATGTATCGTTATCAAGTAATACAAAACTTTCTGTTTAAGCCCAAAATATTGATCCCACGAGGAAGGTTTAAATGTTAAATGATAAATTAACTAAGAAATTCACAACAATAAGATAAAATTACCTTCACTAATTTCAAATATTTGATGTACTATCAAAACTAAATTATTAACTACTAGCAAAATTGAAATGTAAAGTTTAAACAGTAACTACCAAACTATGTTTTTATGTTGAAGTTATCTAATATGAAAAAGGATCTTTCCCACTACAATGAGATTTTGGTAAAATGAGATGAGATAAATAGTTTTAATACGTATTGTGTAAAATAGGAATAGTTTTAATTCTCTATCCTGATACAATATTATATAAACTCATTGGCTAATCCCAGGTTTAGTACCTAAATCAGTGGCTAGGCTAGGAGGATACTGGCTCCTACTCCAGTTCACCTGAATGCTAACTCTCGCTTTAGTTTTTAAACACCAAGACCGAATTGGGGATTTTAGTCTGTCACCCTATAAGTTCTCCAATTCTACACCCAGCAATGCATATTTCCTAAATTATTTGCACTTAATTCCATGAACAAAATACTCCTCCATGGAACTAAATGTGATTCTCACTCTATTGTAGAACTCATACTCCATTTCCCAGATCATATGTTTCACAACATATTTGAACATTTCAATTGGCCCGATCAAAATGTAAATTAAGAACAGAGTTCAAAAGCCATCAAAATTAATTTTATATTTTAAAATTGGCACATCCAAATTATCTCTTCATTTAAACATATCTCAGATTAGGGAGAAAGATAAAGGAAACTACTTAAGACTTCATGAGAAAAATACAACAGAATAAAAATTTCATATACAAAAGAAAGTTTATAAAAAAATAATAAATGAACAACACTTATATGAAACTCTTTCTCAAAGCAAAGCCCTTGTAGACTCTCTTGGACTCACTTGATTCTCTCTTAGAAGATGTAAAGAAAAAGAAAAATCTCACTTCTCGCCCTCTCTAACAACTCTTAGAAAAGAATTCATACTTAAACTCACCACAAAACTCAAAACACTAAAGAAATAAATGACTAATGGACTCTAAGTGGCTAGAGGGAGGTGGAAGAATGATTTTTCTGATCAATTATCTCTCTAAATAGAGCTTACTGTCAGTTTTCCAATAGGTGCATCCAAAAACTCTTTAAAAAGTGTCTTAATTTGTCAAATTTTTTAGAAATCAATCTTGCACCGACATTGACATCGTCGACGCCTATTATGTCGCCATAGACACCGGTGGCCTGTGAATTAATTCCTTGCTTTCAGTCAAACGGTGTTGTCGGCACTGCTCCTGGTGTTGTTAGTGCTAAGGATATTCTATCATCTGTTATGTATGTCTACAGCAATGGCATCAATCCTGGCGCCGTCGTCGATGAGTATTTCTTCAAAAACGTCATTTTGACTCCAAATTCCATCTTTTTTGCTACCTTTTTGCTTCAAGTTCTAAAAATCAACAACCTAAAATAAAACATGAAAATTAACTTCCTTTAAAGCACAATATAACCAAAAATGAGTAATAAATATAGGTCTCAATATGCATATATTTTTGGTGCATCAAAACCTTGAAACTTAAATATTACCTGTCCTCAAGTAACTCCTTTACAACATAAAAATATGACTCACAGTAAAGAATTTAACTTCTAGATTTTCATATTTTAGTCCACAAAATACAATAGCGTAACTTAAGATAAATTTAAAATAGCTCCAGTTAATAATAAAGGTGTAAGAATATCTGGAAGTCAAGTCTAAGATTTCTGGTTCTCTATTCTTTTCAAGGAAAATTACAAATTGTCATATTAAAGCCACTTAGATTATCCATATGAAAAAAAACTTCATGAAAATTTATTAGTAAATATGCTAATACTTGAATATAAGTTTAGATAATGTAGCCAAGCCTTCTTCTTTAAGTTGATTCAAGTGAAGCCAAATTTTGATTAGGCATCTCCTCATGCTTCTTCTCACATCTTTTTCTTTTCTTTTCTTTTCTTTTCTTTTTTTTTCAAGATCATTTTCAATCCTTTTTATTTTCTCTTCTCTTCTTTTTATTATGTGAGGGTAACTACATTTGGATTGCCTTTAATGATTTTGAATTTCACAATCCTCTTCTTAAAGTTAAAAACTTTTCACATTCCCTCACTTTATAAATTTATATTAGCTTTAAATATTTTTCATAAAGTTGTGTTCTTTTCTTCTTACATGAACTCTAAGATTTTTAATACTTCAAAAATACAAATTCCTTTACTTACAATTGAAAAACATAGTCTTATTCCCTCAAACCAAATATCTTAAACTTTAAAATTAACCTTTATTATTGAAAGTTTTTACTGAAGTTTACTATATATTTAGAAACACAAATATTGTTATCTAAAGTTACCCTCAAATAACAAAGTTCATGTTAATTTTAAAATTTTTAGAATATATAGGTAATTGAGGTCAAATAAAATTAAGTTTCTTTCCTTATAAAGGAATTTTTCTTACCCCCCAAACTTATATTTTTTTAAAAGATTAAGCATGAAAAATTGAAAATACAAAGTGAAAGAAAACAGTTATTACATATATACAAGACATAAGAAATTAAATAACACAAAATACATATAAAAATTTGCTGAGAAAGAATTAACTTCAAATACATTCAACAAAGTACTAAAATATAACAATTGTACTAAAAAATTTCTAATATAAAAACATTTTTAGAATCATATTTTTCACAATACAACATAACATCTAAAATAATGCAAAGTTTCACACTATAAAAACAAACAATAACAACAAAAAAGTACAACCAACTATAAACTAAAAAAAAGATCAAACTAAAGCATCACCAATCATCATCTTCTTCTTCTTCTACATCAAACTTTTGTTACTGATACGGGGTAAAGACAAGGTGACTAGGAAACTGAACTGAGTGGTCACCCCTCATGTATCCAATGATAGCATCATCATGCGTAGCATACTCAAACTATAAGGAAAAGTGAATTCCCTTAGCATCATAGTCAAACGTCTATCATGTCAAATCATCATTATGTGTATTTCTGGCCTCCATATTTTCCATTATGTTTTCCATCCTCAAGATATCTTCCTGTTGGATCATCAGTTTCTCCATAAGTCCCTGAAAATTGGGTACTAGAAGTAGAAGGAATATCCGTACTCCTACTTCCAGACCTCCATCCAACATGAGATTCATAAGTTTTAAAACTTGTAGGACCAATAGATTTTAGAGGTTCAAACCTCTCCTCATTCATTCCAAAATAAACTCCTGTCTGTTCACATTGTGTGAAGATCAAGGCAGGGTGTGCTAATCCACCATTAGTGTCACCCAAAGCAATAGAACGAGTGTTTCTATAATTAGTGTCACCCAAAACAATAGAACAAGTGTTTCTATAAATAATAAAGCTTACATCTATCCTTCTCATCTGCTAGATACAGAAGTTCAAGATGGCTCTATTCTTTGTAACCTCGCTATGATGATTTGTTGTTATCATTCTAGCAGATATAAAGTTGTGTCAGACCTTAGATACTACATTTAACATAAAAAGAGGGAAGTTTACCTTAACATTATTCTTCTCCTTCCATGCTCCGTTTCCATCTGTAAGAAAAGAAATAATTTCATCTAAGGCCTCATTTGTAGCAGAAGATGATTTGTACTGACAACTATATATGTCCTATAACAGATAAAATTCAATAATTATTCTTGGAGTAAATTCTACCATTTTTCCATGAACAAAAATGTAGTCCTCAAAAATTTCCTTAAAGTTGGCATAGAACTCCATCACTATGCCAATAATAGCCTCAGTAGTAAAGTACCAAAAATTCTCCCACTACAGAGCAACGATTAATCTTTCAACTTCTCCACCCAGATATTTAAATGCTCGATTCAAAATTACTTTCCTTGTTGCAAGCAGATTATTGAAACAAATGTTAGCTTTGTAGTTGACATACTTTTGATCATCAAAATTGACTTTTCTCTTACCCTTGCTCAGTCTCGGTGCAATGATAGTCTAAGAAAAATTTTAAAATCTAAATAAATTTCCAAAATTCCAAAAAGCGTAATTTGTAACATTTTAAACTTAAATATACTAAGTAAGAGTTC
>NW_018235011.1:0-1237 GCF_001263595.1 Phalaenopsis equestris
TTATCGTTCTCTCTCTCACCCACTACCTTCTCTCTATGTCTTTCTCTCTCACTTTGTCCGCGATTTTATTTTTATACATCTCTTAAAAATCTTTTATTTAATTTAACTTTATTACTTCAAATAACTTTATGATTTGAAAAAAGTATTAATTTTGTGATTTTCAAAATAATTGAAATATGAATATGACCCTTTTTATTTTTAAGAAAAGTAACATTTTAATTTTAAAATAGGTGAAACCAAACAGGTCTCACGTTTTAAATAGTTTAGACGAGTGAATACGATACTACAATTAAAACACTTATCCCGAAGGATATATATCACTTGTAATGGGATTTAATCGCCTAGACTAAAGAATTTGTGACATCTGTTCGGTCTGCAAAATTATCTTATTTGCCGACAAGTTCCCTTACCTAATACGAGGATTAGATAAGGTTTATTTTATCTGGGTTCTTGATTCCCTATAGAGGCAAGCCCCTATAGTTAATTATATCTTAAATAACTGGGAGTCATTTAAGAAAACTCTCGATTAAGATCAGGTGATTTTGCTTTCAAGATTTCAAAGTTTAGGTTTTCACGGTTGGACATGGAAAAATCAAATAAGAATGGCTCAAAGTAGGAACAATTATTCAAGGAATCCAAAGGGAAGAAAAGTAGGGGATATCACAGATCCAGGAGAAACCCCGGAGATGTCCCAACTATCCTATTGTTCGGCTTTATGTCTTAGAAGTGATGATTATTTGGTATCTCAATCCTGCAAATTATTTAAGATTTAGGACTTATCTTTGCATAACGTTGGACTGTTCAAATAGCCTAAAAGACAGGAGAATTTACACCGTACCGTACGGTAACATCAGAATCCTAAAACATTAGGACTTATAATTGTACAACAGAGTTGTACGGAAAGCCTAAAGAGTGATCCTATAGGTTGTTATTTAAACTAAGAAAAGTGTATAGTGTTGTGAAAATGTTCATGTGATGTGAAGATGTTTTGTTGCTGCAGATCCACCTGAAAATTGTTCCTCTTCGCGCTGCCCACGATGTTCACTCCAAACTCCCCGTAGTAGCACCTCCTGATTTAGTTTTAGTTTTGAACATGCTCCGAACCACTAGGTTATCCTAAACTGAGGCATAGTGTATCAAAGTAACTAAGTATGCAGTGTGAAAGAAAAGTAACAATGCACTGTATAGTAAAGAGAAAAGACAATATAACATGCTGAAAGAAGAACATAACGTGCTA
>NW_018235011.1:1278-2680 GCF_001263595.1 Phalaenopsis equestris
CTATTATATGCTGTGTAAAGAGGGAAGTATGACCTGAAAAAGACTTGATAGAAAAAAAGGTAAATCATAGAGAAAAGATAAACGAATAAAATGAACCATACCACATATAAAGGACCAAGAATGAGAAATTTATATGTGGTATTGGAATGTCCCCAATTGCCAGGAGGATTTGAATGTAGGACAAATTCAAATCCCAGAGCATTGGGTTTCAGTTTTGGTCAAGTTAAGGTAAGAATTTCATTATTTGATCTAATTAAATCAGGCATGAATCACAATCTAGTGCAACCTCGTGTCTAGTGTCCTACTTATCTTCTAATCTGAGGTTAGATGTTTGGATTTCTTAGGGTCATTTGAAAATTAGGATGATAAACTATCTCTCAAGATTGTGCTTCTAAAATTTAGGATACCTGCACTTTAGTTTAAACTTGAAGTGTTCTAAGGTGTCTAATCTCAATTAAGTGTCTTTCCACTAACCCTCAAACATCTACAGATCCAACTTAACTCGCTATCAGACTCCTAAAACCTAGGGGTAAACTCATAGTTTTGATAAAGAGTTGTGAGTTGTGCTCCAACCCTAGTTAAAGGAATTGGATTTAAATTGATTCAAAGCTTAAGGGGTCCAAGTGTAAGTCCACTAATCTCTCAATCGTTATCTAAATTCTCATTTCTTCCGATTCCAAGTAGTCTTCCAATTTGCAATTCATTTTTTTCTTATGTAAAAGAAAAGGTGGATTGTTCGCTACCCCATCTTCTCTTTAGATTTTATCATCCCGAAGATTCAAATTTCAATTTCAATTCTCTCATCTTCTCTTTCCCTCCTATTTCCCTTGAGATTATAAATTATTTTTTAATATAATTAAATCAAAAATTCCCATTTTTAACTTGACCGTTAAAAAAAAATTAAAATAAAATAAAATAAACGAAAATGAGACCGATCCATTTTTAAAACCAAATTAAATCAATCAAACTCATGAATGTTTCCGTCTAAAACATTTAAATTTGTTAAAAGGAAAATGATCGGATCAATCCCGAGAAGGATATCCTTTCCAAATGGCGCTTTTATGGATTTCCAAACCCAATATGACTTCAATTTTTATCAAACTCAAAATGAAACTTCAAGGGCTTTCTACATTTCATAAAATATAGGAGAACAATCCATAGGGAGTATCCTTCTGTACCTCTAAAAATCATACCATTATCAAAGCCCTTCAACTTCAATTTTAATCAAAAGCTTACGGGTAAGACAATAAGTGGGGGAAACAGCCCACGGGTAAGGCAGCAACCCAATACCAAGAATCAAATCTAGCTCAATGAATATGAAGCTCACGGTTAAGGCATCAACCCAAAACCAAAAATCAAATCCAGCTAAATGGATATGAAGCTCACGGCTAAGGCAGCAACC
>NW_018235011.1:2997-3369 GCF_001263595.1 Phalaenopsis equestris
AGATATGAGCCCCCAAACATAATTTCTAGCATTTAAAAATGACATCCAACATATATTTCAACAAGTGGCAGCATAGAGGTGAGATATGAGCCACCAAACATAATTTCTAGCATTTAAAAATGACATCCAACATATATTTCAACAAGGGGCAGCAAGAGAGGTAAGATATGAGTCCCCAAACATGATTTGTAGCATTTAAAAATGACATCCAGCATATATTTCAACAAGGGGCAGCAAGAGAGGTAAGATATGAGCCCCCAAACATGATTTCTAGCATTTAAAAATGACATCCAACATATATTTCAACAAGGGGCAGCAAGAGAGGTAAGATATGAGCCCTCAAACATGATTTCTAGCATTTAAAAATGACAT
>NW_018235011.1:3462-5400 GCF_001263595.1 Phalaenopsis equestris
TTTACTACATGAATAAATGTTAATTGCACTTTCTTTCATCTTTACCAATCATGCGCAAAACGATGTATTCTATCTTTTCCAAACCAACCAAAAAGAATCACGAAGAGTTTCTAAACGTTTCTTTCAAGATCCGCATAATGAAAAGCAAAGAAGAGCTCCATAATTTTTTTCTTTAAACCATCAAGAATGTGAATTCACCAAGCATTTGAATATGTGATCTCCAAAATCAACGAAACTAATAATAAAGAGAAGCTCCAAATTTTTTCTCCTAAGCATGCTTAGAAGACCATTCAAACATGGAGCCAAAAGGGGAAATCCCAACTACCATTCTATGTGCAAGCTACCAGTTTCACCAAACATCCTCCTCCTATTTCTTTTTTTTTTTTAAAGAAACATTGAAGTTAAAACAAGCAACCAAGTCAACAAACCATGGCAATGAATAGCTAAGGGAGGAAGAGATACCTCTTGGCACAAATCCAAAGTAAATGCAAGAATAGATCCAAGAAAAACTTCTATAGCACCTTCTTCTATCAAAGCTTCCACCTTAAATATTAATGGCCAAGCAAGCAACCAGGCAACCAAGCAACCAAGCAAAGGTATCAAGTGAACCAGCAAGAAACCCAACAAGCCACAAAAATCCAGCAGCACTTCCCCGGCCCCAAAAACTCCACAAATTTTTCTTCACAACACTTCCAAAAGGACTCAAACCAAGGAGACTTAGAGGAGATTTTGGCAGCACCTCCACCCTCTCCAAAAAATTTCGGCCAACCCTAAGATCTCCCCAAAATGGTGTTTTTATAGCAAGAGAGGGAGGAGGAGGAACATCATCGCTCACCTGAGCGGTGAGCCCAGCCAAGAGAAGCGATAAACCTCGCGTGAGGAGGTGACGCCGCGAATCGCAGAGGCGTGGGAGCAGGTTGAAGCCTTTCGCAGGACGGCAGACGTACGAGAAGGGGGACCACAGGCCGAATCTTTGCGATCGGTTAGGGGCTACGTCGGTTCGGCTAGGGTTCATGATCGGAGAGGAAGGAAGGCTCGGGCCGGCCTCGCGAACGTGAAGGAAGGAGAGCCGTGCGGTTTAGGGATTTAGGTTTAATGGAAATAAATAAAAAAAAAACAGAATTATATACATATATATATATATATTATATATATATATGAAACTTCATGTGATTTGTCCATGTGCGGCATCCTAGCAAAAAAAATGGGTGTCCTCCTTAGGTAATTTCGACATTCCGGACGCTTCGGCACAGTTTATTTCGCCGTCAGAGGTCACTTTAACAAAATCACCGATTTGCATGTCAATTTTCTTGTATCAAAAGTATGGCAATATGGGTGTCCTTTCCTACCAAAATGGATATCCCGGACGCGGCGCAGTCCAATTAGTCGTCGGAGGTCATCCGGAGAAGTTCACATTTTCGCCCGTCCCTTAGGCTTAATTGAAGTCCGATTTCGCAGATTTCATGCAATTTGGTGAACTTTGTGTATTTGATGTGTATGTGACGAAAAGGTTGTGACGATGTTTTCCTAAGGCTTGAAGTCCTATCAGGAAATTTTCCCTTGAGTCTTCGCAAAATAACCCATAACCGCTCGTTCATAAGACGATGGTCTTGTGCCAAAAATGCTAGACATCAAAGGAAAATAGGAAGTGGTTGGAATTTCTAGAAGGGTGAGTCTCAATCCTAGTTTTCTAAGATGGTCAATAGGAACTCCTAGAGCTAGAACCTAGGCTCTAAGGAGGAGAAGAGAAGACCTCTAAAAAATGAGGTCAACACACTTAATCTCTAATTTTTTTTGTCTCTCCTCCCTCCCTTCATATCCCTCCCTCTCCCTTTCCTTTTCTTCCTCACTTTGTCTACCTAACTACTTTCCCTCTCTTTCTCTCATATATTTCTCAATCTCATCACTATCTCTTTCTTCATGTCTTGTTCTCTCTCA
>NW_018235012.1:0-461 GCF_001263595.1 Phalaenopsis equestris
GTGGGACTGTAGCAATATAATATTTGTATTGAATCTTGATTTGTCAATGAATCACACCACAAGCATAAGTCAGGAGAGACAGAGAGAGAGATGAGCGAATAATAATGAATAGTAAAAATCCGTGTTTATCGTGTCAATTATGTGAACCTTTTTATTCATAAAATGTTCTCCTCATTTATAAGGGAGAAAATACAATATGATGTTGTTACATGTTTGTCTCTGTTTTTAATGAGGGTTGTACATGATATTCTAAGTATTTTACATATATCAGTCTAAAACTTAGTTATTCTTTTGCTCGTTAGGCTGAGATTGATTAGCTTCAGATCGATATGATTGGTTTGGATGGCTACGCTTGGACAACATTGCCAATTGGCTTATCTAGCTTGAATGTCAATCCCGATCCCTAACAAGGAGCTCCCGTCGACAAGTGACACTAGACTATCGAGCAAATGTTGGATCAC
>NW_018235013.1:0-768 GCF_001263595.1 Phalaenopsis equestris
GTCGGCGAGCTTTTCTGTCATTTTTCGGTCTTTTCCACCCATAACTGCCAAAAGTCGGTCCATAGCCGTTTTGGCGCCGTCGGCGAGCAGACTGCGCAACTGCACCGTTTGGCTCCGTTTTCTCCGTTTCGCGCCATTTCAGTTGCGCTGTGTTCATAACAGATAGCCCTACAAAATAAGCATGAAAACAATCTTCCTTTAAAGTGCAATCTTATTTAAAAATATGCAAGAAGTGTAAAAGAGATTAAGCATCGAAAGACTTATCGAAAGGTGACAAGTTAAAATTTCATTTCTTGCTCGTTTTTGCTCCAATTTGCATCGTTTTTGCATCTTTTTGCTCCAATGACCATAATTAATCATACCTGCAAGAAAACATAAAAAATACTCTTCTTTAAAGTGTAATATCATCAAAAACAGTGTAAAATAAGTATGAAAATCTCAACATATTTTCCTTTGGTAATCCAAACTTAACTATTACTCGTCATCAAGTAATTTTAGTACTACATAAAAGTTATGATATATTGTAGTAAAGTTTTAATTCAGAAATACTATAAGTTTGATTTAAGTAAATATCATAGTGAGATTTTCAGAAAAAATTCAAGTAATTAAATTAACTCTGTAGGTACAAGATTATCTAGTCATCAAGTTTAAGAGTTCTAGTTTTTTATTCATTTCAAAAATCGCTATATGTTGTAATATCAAGTCATTTAGAATATTCAGATGAAGGAACTTAATGAGAACACTATTAGTAAAAGATACTAATTCATA
>NW_018235014.1:0-993 GCF_001263595.1 Phalaenopsis equestris
ATATATATATACATATATATATATATATATTGAGAGGTTTAAATTTTTAGGGTGCCCAATTTTTAGTGAAATAAATATTTATTTGAGTAAAAACTTTCAAGGCGCAGAAAAAGGCAGATCCACCAACTCATCAATGGCTACTCCTATTGGCCGGACAGCAAATGAAACGAGCTCCAGCAGAGTTGTTTTCAAGTTTGAGCTTGTTTAAAAAATTCGAGCTCGAGCTCGTCGAGCTTTGTGTTTATGTTCACTTAATTCCTGTTTGAGTTTAATTTTTGTTTGTTTTATGTAATGATAATCGTGTCATTACCTAGCAAACTAATCAGTAAATTATTGAGCTACTTAACTTAATATGCAAACAATCAATATCATTGCTATCATTTTATTTATTTTATAACTAAATAAAACTTTTTGGACAAAGTATTAGTATTTCACAAGTTTAAATTAAGGTTTAACCGAGTTTATTAACAAGCAATAAATTTATCTTATTATGAACTGTAAATGAAATTGTTTCTCTATCAAGCTTCTTAACGAGCTTTAAATGACAATTGTTCAAGAATAAAAACAAACAGAAGGAGATGTTCAAACTTGTTCATTTAACAATCCAACATTCATAAAAGTTTTTTAACTTGTTCAATTACTTAATCAAAAGAACCTGAAAGAAGTCTTGTCGAGACGAGTTATGAGTAGCGGAATCATTAGCAACCCTATCCTATCCATGCACTTTCCTCCACATGGCTTTCTCATTTGCTTCCTCTAATACTTTAAATTTTATATTTATATGTATAATGCTTCTTTATCCTACATTGCCTATATATGAAAAGTTGCATTTTAATTTAAAAGTAAATAATAGTGGTGTTTTTAAAGTGATATCAAAGCTTTGATTGTTACATATATAAATAAGAAAGTTATGGTGCTAGAAAGGTAAAGACATAAGAATTTGGTGGCATGGCTGTAGATGTCCCTGAAAATAATGCAAAAGCCAAAAGGAGA
>NW_018235015.1:0-1460 GCF_001263595.1 Phalaenopsis equestris
TTAGTTATCATTTTTGAAAATAGAGTCGGAAGTCAAGGACCGAAATCAAGGATTAAGAATAGGATGTCATGCTCCATTAAAGGGGGTCTTATACCAATATTGAAGATGGGGAGTCAAAATTTGGGTATTGACTCCGAGAGTCATACAAAAACAGTGAAGAGAATTTGTGATGTTGAATTTGGAGAAACATGTAATGTGAAAAGGTTGATTTTGTTGAAGAAGATTTGTAGAGTTTTGTGGGGTTTTGTGCAGAATGCGAAATTCCGCGAGAATGTGAAGAGAGTTAATGTAGATAAAGATGGTTGTGTTGCGTGCACAAAGAGTAAGAAACTCCAAAATGGACAGAATCCCCTCAACAGATTCATTTTATTTTCTTGTTATTTTTATCACATTTAATTTTTCAAAATATGTCTTTAAAATTTTAATTTTAATTGGTTGATTTTCAAAAGATTCATTTGTGATTATTTTTATTTGAATTTTATTTATTGTTAAAGGTTTGTTTTTGTTCTTCGTTCATTGAAATTCTTAACCAACGTGTGGTTTGTGGCTTCCATCCATCGTACAAAAAGACAACTGACAAAAAGGCACATTTTTTAGAGAAATTTCCATGAATTTGCTCCAATAAAGATGTCATAGAGGTGTCACAGATCAAACATAGGCTAATCCCTAAAAAGATATCATATATAGTCCATGTCAAAGTACATCCAAAACATCTCATGCCATGAATACATAAAACATCTCATGCCATGACTACATTGTAGGCTAAATATATCAGATACATACCATGTTGCTATGTAAAAAAAAAAGAAAGTGAACCCTCTGACCATCTGTATCAGGACTGATCGAGCAGACCTTCTAAGCCATGCTCCAGAATAAGAGTTCCATTTGCATGTACTTAGAGCTACAACCCTCTCATAACTCGTATGAAAGTAGCTCTTCCAGTTCGGGGTCTGACTGAAATCCATATGGTATTTTGTTGTCGTCCATCCTACATAAGGTCACGGACACCTTACGGTGCCCTACCCCTGGAATGCAATGTTTGGCGACATATGCCCCATTTCCTTTCGGAACCAAAACTAAACTAAGTAGCAGCAGAAACAGCAGAATCTCTACAATTCCTCTAAACTCGCCAGGGCCGACAATGTCAATCTCTTTTACAAATAATATATTGCTCTTGCTTAAAAATGAGACCGTGCAGAAGGGTCTTACAAAATCATGATGATCGATGTGAAAAGGTATGGAATCTCGCTCATCGTATATGTTGATGATGCAGTTGTTTGGGATGCAGTTAGCTGGCAATATATTCCATCTAACCTTTCTCTTAATTAAAAATTTTATTATAGAAGGTAGTGGATCAACCTTGTCATGTCTAAGTATCCTTGGCGGATTTCTCTATTTTTCATTTGTATAATTATAACAACAGCCGCACTGAATGGTGACTCTTCCTTTTCCTCTCATCC
>NW_018235016.1:0-2870 GCF_001263595.1 Phalaenopsis equestris
ACCAAATAAGCTGCCACAAATGGACCCTTACTCTCTCTCTCTCTCATTCTCATGTTCTATATCCCTCACACACTCTGGTTTTATCTCTTAATCATCTCTCCCGCCTTTCCTTCCTCGCTCTTACTGAAGATATATGACAATAAGAGAGAAAGCAAGAGGGGAGAGAGAGGGAGAATGAAAGAGGGAGGTAGAGAGTGTTATAGAGAGATAAAGAGAGAGAGATAGAGAGAAAGAGAGATTGATGCCAAGGTATAGATGGAGAGAGAGAAAGAAAGGGAGGGTTCAAGTTAGAGAGAGAAGAGAGTGAGAGAGTAGGAGAAAGTGAGTGAGCAAGAGAGACATAGAAGAGCAAGAAATAAAGAGCGATAGTGAGGAGAGAGTGAGAGAGTGGTGGAGAGAAGAGATAGGAAGAGAGGAAGAGAGAGATGAAGGTAGACAGAGAAAGAGAGATGTATAGAGGAAAGGAGAGAGACAAAGGGAGAGAGTGCTAGAGATGGAGAGTGCGAGAGAGATAAAAGATAGTTAGAGTGAACGTGAGGGAATGAGAGAGAGGGTGTGAAAGAGAGGAAGTGAGAATGAGAAGTAGGAGAAGAGAATTCGAAACACATAGAGAGAGTTAGAAGTAAGAGGATAGTGAGAGAAACACATAGAGAGGTAAGGAGGGAGAGATGTTGGTATGAGGGAGGGAGGGACAAGAGAGATTGAAAGTGAGGGATGGACAAGGTGAGGTGAGGTGTGGAGTGAAAGAGATAGTCGGATTCTCTCACTCTCATTCTATATCTATCTCACTTTCTCAGTCTCTCTCTCATAAACACACACACACTTGTTTTTCCACTTACCAACTCTCCATCATTTTATTTGGATACCTTTCCTATATTCACCATCCATTATTTTTTAATTTTTATGGAGCCCTTTTTTTTTTCTTCTCTTGCACGCCCTTACATTCTATCTCCCTCTCTTCCAACTCTCTCCATCTTCTCTCTATTCAATCACACCCTCATTTGTTCCCTCCCTTCCTCCCTCTTAAGCTTTGTACTTTGCATTCCTCTCACCGTTTCTCTTCCTCACCCTATATTTGTCTTTTACCTCCCTCTATATTTTTCATATTTCTCTCTCCCCTTCCCCTTCAACTGTCACTACTCTCTCGTGCACTATCTTTCTCCTTCACACAATAGCTTCCACTATCGATCTCTCTCATGCTCCCTCAAGCTTGTTCTCACATTCTCTCTATTATTTCTATAACGTTTCTAATTTTTTCCCTCTCTCTCTCAGTATCTCTTTATCTCCCTCCCTCCCAGTCCTTTGTTTGCTCTATTTTTCTTGTTATTTATCCATCTCTGTTCTAATCTCGCAAACTTTCTCCATCCCAATTCTCTCTCTCCTTTGTCTTTATTCTCTCCCTCTTCCCCTTTTATGCCCTCTCGCTCACTCTCTCAATCACTCTCTTCCTCTCTCACTATCACTTGCTCCCTCCCTCACTCCCTCACTTTTGCTTTCTTTTGCTCTCCTTAACGACCTTCACCCCTCTCTCTTCCATTCCCTACTTCTTTGCCTCGCTCTCCCACTATCCACCTTCAATTCCATCTATTTCTCTCCTTATATCTCACTTTACATCTCTCTCTCTCTCCCTCCTTCATTTTCTCTCCTCTGTTGCTTCCTCACTTGTCTCTCTCTTCTTTCTATCTCCCTTCCACTATCTCTCCTATTCTTGTCACCCACTCTCTCCCTCTCCCCCTTCTCTCTATCTCGATCCCTCTTTTGTCCCTCTCTCCTCACACATTTCTCTTACTCTCTCTTTTATCTCATTCTCTCTTGCCTTATCTTGCTCTCAATCCCTTTCTCTGTCTCTCCCTCTCTTGGCCTATCTTGCTCTCAATCCCTTTCTCTCTCTCTCTCTCTTTCTTGAATTTACGCTCTATTTCTTCTCACACTCTCTCATCTTCCTCCCACTATCCCATTCTCACCCACTCTCACTCTTGCTTCCTCACTCTCTTGCTCTCATTCTCTCTATATCATTCATTTCTCCCTCCATATCTCTATATTTTTTCTCACTCTGGTGAGATCTCTTGTATTCTTTATTCTCTTGCTCTTTCCTCTTTCTCCCTCTCTCTCTCTTCCTCTCACTCTTCCTCAATCTCACACTCCCTCTCTCTCCATTTTTTTCTCCCTTTCTCTTGCTCTCTTCTTTTACTCACTCTATCTTCTATTCCATATCTTCTATCTTTTTTCTTTATCTCTTTCAACTTTCTTCTCTTTCTCTCTTCTTTTGTTCTCCTTTTCTCACTCTTCTTTGTCCCACTCGTAGCTCTCTATCTCCATCCTTCCCTCTCTCCCTTCACCTTCTTCTCTCCCCCTTTCTCTCACCTTATCTTTTTTTGACTCTCTACTCTCTTACTCTTCTCTTGCTTCTCTCTCTTCTCTCACTCCCTTTATTTCTCTAAGCTCTTACTCTCATTCTTCATGCTTTCTCTCCCCCTTTCTTTTAGTTTATTTTGCTTCTCTCTCACTCACTCTTTTGGCCTCTTTTCTCTTGCTCTCACTATTTATATCAATCTCCTACTCTTAATCTTCTTTCTCTATCTTTATTTTTCACTCTATCACCCTCTCTATCCCTCCCTTAAACTCTGTCACTCTATCCACCTTCTCTCTTTTACTCCCCCTCTCACTTTATCTCTCTCGCATTCTCCATCATTTATCTCTCGCTCTAACTCCATCCCTCTCTCTTCCACTTTCACCATTCCTCTCTTGCACTCCATCTTTTGCACTCTATATCTCTCTCTATGTTTCACTCCATCCCTCTCCCTCTCCAACTTTGTCTCCATTTCTCTCTCTAGTTCTTCTCTTTTTACTCCTCACTAGCTCTCTCTTCT
>NW_018235017.1:0-309 GCF_001263595.1 Phalaenopsis equestris
TTTTTTTGCATGTATTTCTTTTAATTAATTAAATGTTTTTTTTCTTATTTGGATTTTCCATTTGCATAGACATTACACCATAAAATGGGACCATAGGGCTTTTGATGTCTCTATTGTTAGGTATCTCCCCTGATTTTTCTAAGGTCAGGGTGCATCTCTAACTAGAGCTATCTAATTTTCAAATTAATGGTCCCTGTTTTGGTGAAAAAATTATAAAAATTAAAATAATCCAAAAAATATATATAATTTGTTTTGGTAGGATCATTGTGGTCAAAGAACCCCAGGAAAAATATAAACTTAGTTTGATTT
>NW_018235018.1:0-441 GCF_001263595.1 Phalaenopsis equestris
CTCTGTTGTACGATCTAAGCTCTAACTTGCTTTAGAATTCTGAGGTTGTCGTTCGTTACGACATAAATCATCACATCTTCTAGGCAATTTGCGTGATCGTTTCACACGAATGTAAGCCTCAATTAAATAAAATTGGCAGGATTAAACATTTGAATAATTTTTCCTCAAAACTGAAGCCAAATCATAGGGTAGACTGAAAAGTCACTGAGGCTCTCCTCTGGATCTGTGGCATCCCCTAGTTCTTCTTCCCTTTGATTCTGTAATAAATGTTCCAAGTTTGAATCATTTCCTTTTGGACACATTTTTGTCCGATTTCGTTGAAAATTTTTATCCTTTTGAAGTACTTGAAGATAATTTTTCCTGATTTTTATCGAGAGTATTCTTAAGTGACTTCGGTCATTTAAGATGTAATTAACTATAGGGGTTTGCCCTTATAGGAAG
>NW_018235018.1:763-1116 GCF_001263595.1 Phalaenopsis equestris
CAAAACAAAACCGACCTACTTGCGACTTTGCTTGATGGTTTTATATATAGCAAAAGGCTATATATAAGCACTTATGTGTCAGACATAAGCACTGAAAACCGAACCAAGAAGCAAGGAAAAAAAGAATAAAAATGGGGATGAGAGAGGAGGAACTGATCCACCCAAAAGAACGAAAGGATAAAGGGTGAAGCAACCCTCAAATTTGCGACAAAAAGACCTGGAAAAAAAATCTCAAGATCCTTGAATCAATCCAAGAAGGATATCATTTTCTAAAATTTTATAATTTGATCAACCCAAGAAGGGTATCATTTCCAAATTTGCCCAAAACTAATGTGACATTTGTATACACGGCT
>NW_018235019.1:0-1214 GCF_001263595.1 Phalaenopsis equestris
GATACAGAGTAAAGTTTACTTTGTATGTACAATGCAGGATTTGGATGCATTGATATTGATTTTGTTTACACTTGTTTGTTTGGTTTTCTTTTTTTGGTTTAAAATATATTAAGTTTGTATGAAGCAATAGTTTGTACGAAGCAATAGTTTCCATCTTATTACTAATCACGGTTAATCCCGTAACTTCAACTACTGATCCTTTGGAAGTTCAGGACTAACTTGTTACTTTTTTATGACAACTCATGGTTTCTTCTCAATGTTGGCTCTGGTGTAGTGAGACATGTTTATAGTTTTTTTCTGTAGGACAGACTGTCTATATTTAAAGTTTGTTTCTAATTTTTCAGAGGCACTAACGAACACTCCAAATGATGGATTTGAATTTATGAATATCCTTTCGGTTCTGTAGTCCAATATGAGGACTAATTTTCAATGTTTTCTCTTGTCAATACCTATCTAGATTGCCTCAGACAATTTGGTCTGGCCAAAGGAAACCTGTTCTTTTTTCTGTGATACATGTTGTGTTATTTTTTTATGCAGTGTCTTCTGGTTTTTTTTTTCTGTGATACATGTTCTGTTTAACTTTGATTTAGTAAATTTAATATTTCAGTTTTAAATATTATGTGTCAAAGTGGATGTGTGATTCTTTAGAGGTGTTGTTGGTCATGTCTTTAAGTTTGTATGAAGCAATAGTTTCCATCTTAGTAGATTTTATTTTATCTTCTTAGTCATTTCTTTATTGTGTAAATTTATTAGTCACTTGCTAAATGGCAGCCTTTCAGTTTTAAATATCATTTACGTACATACAGCATGAAATGATTGTAATCTCATGTGATATTATATTTTTGTATGCAGTTATTTAGAATGTCAAATATTGAACATTCTCAATCTGCATCAACTAGTGAACAATTGCCAATTGCAATTCATGATGGAAATGATAGTTCTCAACCCGTAGAAGTGGTTGTTGGAAGCACTAGTACTGAAATAGAATGTAAGAAAGGCAGGAAGAGAAAATCATCTGTTTGGGAATATTTTGTTGATGTTAAATCAAATTCAAAGGGGGCTGAAAAATCATTTGTTCAATGCATTTGCTGTGGTGTAAAAATCCTTAAGCCCAAGTCAGGCACAACCTCACAACTTCTTAGGCACATTAAGGAGTGTGCTAAAATAAAAGCAAAGAGTCAACAATTAGTTAACTTATCAGATAAGAGACAAAA
>NW_018235019.1:1839-11619 GCF_001263595.1 Phalaenopsis equestris
ATAGGTGGAAAATTTGAGCCAACTTGGGAGGGACCATTTATTATAGAAAAGGTCTACCTAGGAGGAGCCTACCAACTAGTAGATTTTTGTGGTGAAAGACCCATGCTGTCAATCAATGGACGATACATAAAGACATACTGTGTAACCTAACATCGCTTGATTTAAAAGTTTAAAGTTTAAATTGTTCTAGGGTTATCTATTTGGCCAAATGACTGTGACCGGGTCCAAAATTTTGTAATAAAATTAACCTCAACATAATGAAATTTTTTGAAATTGCACATTTCAAATTTCTCTTTTAAACTTGATACTTTACTAAATTAAACAAAATATATACATAAATAAATGGTTTTCTCACTAACATAAACTATAAATTTTCTTTAATAAATACTTTGTTCTATTCTTGTTCTCTCTAAGTTTTAGCTCGCTGATATTTTTCCTGTCGTCTGCAGAGAAATGTTGGGCCAGAAGCTGATCTTTGCTTTTAAAGATGGCAGGTACCTAGGAGGCACCATAGACTTTGACATGGGCTTTAGTCAAGTCGACATGGACTATGAGGGTCCCCTGATGGACGTGGTTAGCCGTCAGGAAAAGGAAGGGCTACCATCGCTGCTAAGGTTTGACACCAAAGATAGTTCCTCACTTATGGGGAAGAATATGATAGTATAGCAAGACCCGATGGAGGGAACCCGTCGCCTACCATCTATGATAGCTACGCTGACTGGAGGCCTAGTCGCTGCCAATGATGAAAGACTTCCAAATG
This sequence comes from Phalaenopsis equestris, assembly GCF_001263595.1. Lineage (NCBI taxonomy): Eukaryota > Viridiplantae > Streptophyta > Magnoliopsida > Asparagales > Orchidaceae > Phalaenopsis > Phalaenopsis equestris. The sequence continues at coordinate 2,600 of NW_018235019.1, forward strand.
CACCACTATGGAGAACTCAGAGCAGAAATGCTAACTGCCAAAAGCATAGGACTTTTCTACGCGAAGAGATGAGATGCCAGAAAGGGGTGAAGAACTTGCTCACCCCTATCCCTGAGGTGAATATCGATTATCCGGGCATGAGAGAGACCTTTTCCAGCTTGCCTGCTATAGACAATGAGTCCAAATTTGTTACAGAGCTAGACATACAACCAGCTTCAGATGTTCTTTATACGGTTTGCCCGACCTGCAACACCGAGATACCTACAAGTACATAAGCTACAGGGACTACAGGGGCATTCGTGGAGTGCCCAGACTGCAATGTCCTCAACCTTAAGTGCTATAGTTTTTTAGAGGAATACGTATCCTCTGATGATGGATTTTAGACCGCTGATTACCCGATGGATGCAGAACCATATGTTCCATTGGGTACAACAATATATTTTGTCAGACGTAGAGTCATACATTCTGCTGTAGACAGAGACAGCACCAGCCTGGATTCCTGTCAACGTTGAAATGAGGGGACATCCCTGACAACCACCGATCATCAGTATAGCAGAATACTATAAGATGAGTAAAGTAAGAAAAAGGAATTTTGAATTCTATGAATAAGTGCAAGGAAGGTTCATAAACATATTAAAAGGATTGGAGTTATATACCAAGGTCTTCTCCGAGAGCGATGAATGAAGTATTCTCGACTGCATTTTTTTTAATAGATAGGGGTCGAGCAGGCCTACTGATGGAAAGAACCTATTTTGAGCCAAGAAATTGGATGCGAGGAAAGGGTAGGATCACCATACAATGTGGCTACTGTTACAACTTCACTAACGATAGATAAGGAAATCCTCCTGAGATTCTTAGACATGATCAGGTGGATCCGCTACCCCCCATGATAAAGTGGATGATTAAAAGAATGGTCTAATGGATCATAATGCCAGCTGACTGTATTCCCAAAAACTTTATTATAAACATATATGATGAAGAAGACTGCATACCCATGTAAATTGATCATCATAACTTTGTGAGGCCTTTCTGTACAGTCTCAATCATGAGCAAGGGTAGCATCCTATTTGGAAAAGAAATAAATATCATTGGCCCTATAGAATTAAGAGGAGACGTGGAAACTCCGGTACTTATTAGTTTAGTGCTAGTTCTTAGAGGAAACATAGCAGATGTCACCAAACACTGCATTCCATGGGTGCAACACTGTAGGGTATCTGTAAATTTCCAGAGGATGGATAATAAAAAAATGCCATATGGATTTCGATCGAACCTGGAATTGAAAAAACTACTTCCGTACGAGCTATAAGAGGGTTGCACCTCAATGCACATGCAAAGGGAACTTCTGTCCTAGAGTTTGGCTTAGAAGGTTAGCTCGATCAAGAGCTTGCCTCACGAGAGATGGACATTCAGAAGACATCTTTTTGTACTGCAATTTGACACAACAAATATAATGACATATGCACGAGATATTCTCAACTTGCGATATGTACCCACCATGAGATGATTTCCAGACGTACTTTGATGTATTCAACATAGTGTATCTTTTTAGGTTTTGGCATGTACTCGATTTGTAATACTTGTTGGACCAGATTAATGAAATCTTTTCCAGAAATTTTTTCTGTTTTCTCAATTGCCCTTTTTTGCGATGGATAAAAGCCACGAGACCATATGTTGGTTCGGAACAACAATGAACAAAGCAAAAAACAATAAAAACTTAATAATAAAGTTCAAATAAAACACTTTTGAAAATAAATAAACCAACAAAAATTAAATTTTGGAAAAATATATTTTGAAAACTAAACATGATAAAAATAAAAAGAAAAGAAAATAAATCCGTTGAGTTGATTCTCCCGATTTCGGGGTTTTTTACTCTTTGCTCGCACAACACAAACATCCTTGTCTGCACTAAATCTCACAAAATTTCACATATCTTCCTCAATAATGTCAACCTTTTCACATAACACATATCTATGGGTTCAACACCACAAACTCTTTGTAAATTTCAATTATCTTTTTGGAATCAGTCCCTAACTTCTAATTCCCTCACTTTGAGGTCGGTCCCTAACTTCCGATCCTCTTCTTGAAATTGATCATAAACTTTCAATTCTCATTTTGGAATCAGTCCCTAACTTCTTATTCCCTCGCTTCAAGGTCGATCTCTAACTTCCACTCCTCGTTTTGAGATTGGTATTTAATTTTCAATTCTCGTTTTGGAATCAGTCCCAAACTTCTGATTCCCTCACTATGAGATCAGTCCTTAACTTCCAATCCTCTTTTTCAGATTGATCCTTAACTTCCAATTCTCATTTTGGAATCAATCCTTAATTTCTAATTCCTTGCTTTGAGGTCGGTCCCTAACTTTGGATCATCTTTTTGAGATTTGATCCTTAAATTTCAATTCTCATTTTGGAATCAGTCTCTAACTTCTGATTCCCTTGCTTTGAGGTTGGTCACTAACTTCTGATCCTCTTTTTGAGATTGATCCTCAAATTTCAATTCTCCTTTTTGAATCAGTCCCTAACTTTTGATTCCCTCGCTTTTAGGTTGGTCCTTAACTTCTGATCCTCTTTTGAGATTTGATCCTTAAATTTCAATTCTCATTTCAGAATCAGTCCCTAACTTCTAATTCCCTCACTTTGAGGTTGGTCCCTAACTTTCGATCTACTTTTTAAGATTGATCCTTAACTTTCAATTCTCATTTTGGAATCTGTCCCTAACTTCTTATTCCCTCGCTTTGAGGTCGGTCTCTAACTTCCGACCCTCTTTTTGAGATTTGATCCTTAAATTTCAATTCTTGTTTCAGAATTAATCCCTAACTTCTAGTTTCCTCACTTTGAGGTCGGTCCCTAAATTTTGATCCTCTTTTTGAGATTGATCCTTAAATTTTAATTCTCATCTTGGAATCAACCCCTAACTTTTGATTCCCTTGCATTAAGGTTAGTCCCTAACTTTCGATCATCATTTTGAGATTGATCCTTAACTTTCAATTTTCATTTTGGAATTTGTCCCTAACTTCTTATTCCCTCACTTCGAGGTTGGTCCCTAATTTTTTATCCACTTTCTGAGTTTGATCCTTAACTTTCAATTCTCTTTTTGGAATCAGTCCTTAACTTTTGATTCCCTCGCTTTGAAGTCAGTCCCTAACTTCCGATCCTCTTTTTGAGATTGATCCTTAAATTTCAATTCTCATTTTGGAATCAGTCCCTAACTTCTAATTCCCTCACATTAGGGTCGGTCCCTAACTTTCTATCCTCTTTTTGAGATTGATCCTTAAATTTCAATTCTCATTTTGGAATCAGCTCCTAACCTCTGATTCCTTCACTTTGAGGTCAGACCCTAACCTTAGATCCTATTTTTAAGATTTGATCCTTAAATTTCAGTTCTTGTTTCGAAATCCATCCTTAACTTCTGATTCCCCCACTTTGAGGTTGGTCCCTAACTTCCGATCCACATTTTAAGATTGATCCTTAACTTTTAATTCTCAATTTGGGATCAGTCTCTAACTTCTGATTCCCTCACTTTGAGGTCGGTCCCTAACTTCCGATGCTCTTTTTGAGATTGATCCTTAACTTTAAATTCTCGTTTCAGAATCAGTCCCTAACTTCTGATTCCCTCTCTTTGAGGTTGGTCCCTAACTTTCGATCCTCATTTTAAGATTTGATCCTTAAATTTCAATTCTCTTTTCAAAATCAGTCCTTAACTTCTGATTCCCTCACTTTGAAGTCGGTCCCTAACTTTCGATCCTCTTTTTGAGATTGAACCTTAAAATTCAAATCTCATTTTGCTTCTGATTCCCTCGCTTTGAGGTTGATCCCTAACTTCTTATCCTCTTTTTGAGATTTGATCCTTAAATTTGAATTATCATTTTGGAATCTGTCCCTAACTTCTGATTCCCTCGCTTTGAGGTCAGTCTCTAACTTCTGATCCTCTTTTTGAGATTTGATCCTTAAATCTTAATTCTCGATTTGAAATTAGTCCCTAACTTCTGATTCCCTTGCTTCGAGGTCGGTCCCTAACTTTCAATCCTTTTTTTTAGTATGATACCTAAATTTCAATTCTCATTTCAAGATAAGTTCCTAAATTCTGGTTCCCTTCTTTCGAGATCGGTACCTAAATTCCAACTCTCTTTTTGGAATCAATACCTAAATTTCAATTCCCACCCCAGGGTGAGCACTTACATACCGATTCCCATTCTCTAATAAATACCTAAAGCTTGATAACTCAAACCCACTCTCTAGTCCCCTGTGAGAGTTCCTACTTATTGACTTTCATCAAATACTCACTTGCTAATTCCCTAGTGGAAACAAATAGTACACAAAATTCTATTCCTCCTTCTAAGTTTTTTGACTTAGGATTCTGCGTTGGTCTTGTTGATCTTGTTGGTTAATTCCAATACGCGTGGTATAATTTCCCAACAAACCACACCTACTGGGGGTCCATTTGTTGACCTCACTTTTGGTTGAGGTCTAGTTTTTCTTCTTTAGTAGCCTAGGGTCTAGACATAGGACTTTTCTATTGACTATTCTTAGAAAACTAGAAAAGGAACCCACACCATTAGAAATTCTACACTCCTCCTTGCTCAACATGAAGTTCCACATATTGGTCCTAACCTCTAGCACTTAGTAGGTTGGGTCATTATAGAGGAGCTCAAGGAGAGTTCCCATAGGACTTTTTGACCTTAGGATTAAACCTGGGTGCTGGTCTTGGGCTAAGGCACTCACTTTCTCTCATTACACTCACTACACTCACTCTCACTCACAAGCACAATCACAATCCCTCACAACCCTAAACCCAATATTTGCTGACTTTGATCCCTTGATTCTTTGAAAGAATCATGCATATGGTCCCCTAAACCCACTAGCCCTAGTCTAGGGTTTTTTGACCTTAGGATTAAACCTGGGTGCTGGTCTTGGGCTAAGGCACTCACTTTCTCTCATTACACTCACTACACTCACTCTCACTCACAAGCACAATCACAATCCCTCACAACCCTAAACCCAATATTTGCTGACTTTGATCCCTTGATTCTTTGAAAGAATCATGCATATGGTCCCCTAAACCCACTAGCCCTAGTCTAGGGTTTAGCTAAGACTAGTACATAAAAGACCCAAATGGGGATTCAATAGGTTCATAGCTCATGTAGGGTGGTTGATACCCCAACCCTACCAAAATACCCAATTTGACCTTTCACCCCCAAACCTACCCAAATTACCTAAACACGCCCAAATCCCAAATTTGGTCAAAATCCTCAAATTCACCCAAAATATTCAAAATTATTCAAAATCATTTCAAATGTTTTGTAAATACCCAAGTTACCTAAAACTACCCAAAAATTCCAAATGTACCAAAATACCCCCAAAATTGCCAAAATTACAAAAATACCCTTAGCACCCCAAGCTTTCCCAAAACATCCAAAATCACTCCAAAAGTTGCCAAAACAAATTTGGACCCTTCAATTGAACCCAATTTGGCCAATTTTACTATTGTGACCAAAACCCCCAAATTGCCTCTAAAGGCCCAATTTCCCCAAATTTACCTCAAATGTCCATCCATTATGGCCCAATTTTCTGCAATATCACTCCTAAACTTATATTCACCTTATATATGACCAATTTAAACCAAATCCTAGCTTAATTGGCCCATTCTTTGAGCCCAATTTTGATGTAAGTCAAACCCCAAATTTTGGCTACATGACTTAATCCCGCCAAATTGAACACCATAACCTACTCAATTTCCCCCAATTTGAATCCTAAACTCTTCATAATATTTCTATACATCAAAATTAAACTTTAATTAGCCTTGGGGAAGTCTCAATTTCATTTAATTTGACCTAAGTCCAATAATCCACATATTTGCCCCAAATTGGTTATGTCTCAAAATTTCACCAAATTGAATGCCTTGGCCCCAAAATTGGCACCCAATTTATGTTGAAAACTCTTCATGACATTCATATTAACCATTTTCAACAATCAATTTGGAATTATCCCAAGCTTTGCCCAATCTAGACTTAAGTCTAGCCCAACATGTCGAAAAGTGACCAAATTTCCAAAATCCTTTAAATTGAACCTCCAATTGAACTCAAAATTATTTCATTCCTTCACCTAAAAGCTTCATTACAATCATCTACACAATGTTCATTAATTAATTGGACTCAAACTCACAAACTCATGGCTAGCCTAACCCAAAACCCAACCTTTACATGGACCCCTTCACCAAAAATTGACCTATCAAGCCAAATTGGCCAACCAAAGACCACCTCAGCTAATAAGCCATTCCTTTGGACCGGGATAAACCATAAAAAAACCCACCAAAGTAAGCTATGGATCAATGGATCCCTAATTTAAGGGATTCATACCCATTTTTGGGTCATAAACCATATTCTTCTTCCATCATGACTAACCCTTGGGGGTAAACCATCGTTAAGCCTTCCTCTGACTCACCTGACCTCCTGGCCACCTCCCCTGGCCCTTCCAACTGGCCTAGTCATCAGAAACCCTCAAAACTAAAAGCCACAACCCTTGAATGAAACCCATCCTTAGCCCTAGGATCCAGCTCACCCCAATTAAACTTTAGAGCCTCATAGCCTACCACCCATGACCAGGCCCTGACCTCTCCTCTCCGGCCACAGCTATAAAATGGCCCCTTCACAGCCAAGAGAGAGGTGTTGAAAATTTCTCAAGGAGACCCCTCTAAACTGTTCCTATAGTCTCTTTGAGACCTCCTCAGTGCAACCCAACCACTTCCTTGCTATAATTCCCCTTGCCAGAGTTCAATTTTTTGAGCTCAAATCCTTGCCGGAGACAGGACAAAATTCTCCACACCTCCACAGTGCACAAAAATCAAATTAAACTAACCCACACCTTCACCACAGTTAAAGAAGACAAAGCCCCATCAGACCCCTCTCACAGAGAGCCTCTACACTCGACTTTGATCAACACCCAAATTCAGCTTTGATCGAATTTGGGTATAGAACTTTTATCTCTCTGCCCCCCTTGGACCTCCACAAATGTGTCAAACACCTCTGATTGAAGCTTCCCTTCTTAGAGCAAGGTATTGAACTTCCCCTCTTCTCAAGCCTATTTTGATTCTCCATGTGATTAGGGTTAGTTTAATGGCTTATTTACCGTATGAATGTGTTCGTCACACTTAGAGGAATCCATAGGATCATACCTGAGGTCATTTAGTTAAAAAATGAGGGAGATCTTAAGGTTTTAGGGTTAATGGTTACGGGCTTACGCTATTTGAAGACGATGATCCACAGTTGTTGGATCACGTGTGTATCAAATGGAGGGCTCTAATTGCGCCAGATGGAAGCGTGGTTAATAAAGCGCGGGCTGACTCAGATGGTGACACCAAACAGAAAGACACCACGTGGAGCTTGGGATATGCCTAAGATGATGTGGCGCAGCACTGGATACGTAGAAAAATAGGGCTTTAGTTTATTTATTTAATGACCAGAACTTTAAAAATCCATATCTTGGTGTCGAAAAATCACAAAAATAAAAGAAAAATACCCTAGTGCTCAAAGAACAAAGGAGAATAGTGTGGAAATAGTTTGAACTTTACTTGATGCAATTTTATTTTTAACTAATTAAATAAATTTTTGAGTCTCTTAACTCTCTATGCATGTAGACATTTTACCATAGCTTAATATTTTGGCATGTTGTTGCCTCTGTCATGAGAGATATTCTCTGATTTTTTCAAGATTAGAAAAGACATCTAGACAAAGATCCATATTTCTCAAGTTTATGTCTATTATTTGTATAAATTAATGATAATAATTAGCATGTTACATACAAAAATCCAAAGAAATTTTGGAAGGTTTATTGTGACCAGAGAACCCTTTGGAAAATTTTTCATGGGCCAAGTCATTAAGAATACACTTAACTCTCACAAAACCCTAAAACATAAAAAAAATAATTTGGGAAAAATAGTCATCTAAATTACTTGATGTTTATTCATCACTGTGATTTAAAGTTCAGAGAATTCCTCATTAAAATTTCAAAACATTTGAATTTCATTTGATAACTTAACTTGATTTTCTAAGTTAAATGACTTTTTTGACACTAAAATGATTTTTAATAATTAAAATATAACTCAAAAATATATAAAAATTTATTTTAGGATCTCTCTGTGATCAGGAGAATTTTCTAAAAATAAAATTGTAATTAAAATAAAAACAACATTTTTTAAGCCTATTTTAATATTTAAATAATTAAAAATTAATATAATCACAAAATTGATAAAGTTCATGGAAATGTTTTCAATTGTTTTCTATGCACTTAGGAGCAATTGGAATATTTTTCCTAATGTTTTTTAAGTGAAGATACTGAGTTTTAAAGCAAAAACTAATTTTAAAGGCTAAGAAATGATTTTTCTTAAACTTTCACTTAAATAATTCTAATAATTCAAATATAACTCAAAAAATCATAAAATTTGGTCCCATTGGTTTTTTGGTCTAAGTCTATTTCCAGTAAAAATTTCAAGGGATTAGGCTCTGCCTTGGTCAAGATATGGAATTTTCTTTTAAAGCCCTATTTTTGCATATCAATAATTATATAAATTAAATTAAAATTTGAAAAATCATATTTTCTCCTCTGATGTCTTAATTTACCCACGAGTAAGGTAAGATGAAAATTTTAAATTCATTTGAATTAAATTTGATAAATTATGAAATGATAGAGCCTTAGGGGTAAAGGTTTAATTTTGGAAGTTTCGCCTTAATTAACATTTAGGCTTAATTCAAAGAGGGAAAAGGGTAACCTCTGTTTAGGGGGATTAATTGGTAGAAACCAACCTCACTCTTTCATAATCAAAGGATAAATTTGTAATCGTTTTTTTTCCTAATTAAGGGATAAATTTGTAATTTCCTAAATTATTAAAATTTGGAAGTCTAGTAAATTAAATGATCGTAGACTTAGGAGAGTGATTTTGGGTGTTAATAACTCGTTAATTTAATACCCATATTTGATGTTTAAGTGACAATAAAATGTTTTGATGATGAATTATTATAACTTAAA
>NW_018235020.1:0-4222 GCF_001263595.1 Phalaenopsis equestris
GAGAGAGAGAGAGAGAGAGAGAGAGATATATATAAAAATTAAAATATATATATAGAAATTAAGTAGTATTTACGTAATTATTTCTAGAATTATTTAAGCAACAAAATCTAAAAATATTTTTTTTATGTAGACTTTTCCTCATGTATTGGTTTATTTTTCAACTCTATTAGGTTTTACTATGTGCAGATTACGTACATAATTCTATTTGCAACAAACGAAAAGCACACACAGCTGTCTATTTTGATATTTCACGTATAAAACTAAATTATATAATCAGCATACACTTAAATATTACAAACTTAAGTAATTGTCTTGCTTGAGTAATTGTCTTGTCTTCCACGCTTTACTTGTTTGACGAAATGCCGCACTAGGCCAGGAACCCTAGTGACAGAAACTTAAACAATTTTAGGAAATGTGGTTCTGTTTGACGCAGCTATAGTTTCTCAGATTTCAAGCTGTAAGTGCGCTACCCCCTAAAAATTGTTGCGGCGAGCAGCCGGCCCACAGAAAAAATTTAGCGAGTCAAATCTGTTGAGCCCATAATTCGCAGACCAAATCTATTGAGGCCCAATATATTTACATACATATCACACAACTCTTATTTATTTACATATCTAACACTTAAACTTCTATGTTCTACCACTCATATTTATAACATCACAATAAAGTACCCGTGTCATTACTTATTCAAAGTGAAATAAACTTTTTTTATGACACCAAGGGGTTATTAGTGTAAGTATCAAATTTTGGGTGTTGGATATGTAGATAAGTAAAAATTGTGTGGTAGGTATGTAAAATTTCCTATTTATATTTACTAATATTGTTTTGGTTTAAAAATTGATATAGTCTACGTCCATATCATCAACCAGCCCCTAACCTCATGCAGTTGAGAATATTGAAGTTTTTCTTTTGTTTTTTTTATTTTTTATTTTTAATGTTGATCCATTCAAGCTTTGACAAATTTAAATGAACTGGTTGAATCTGGTAGAGAGTGAGCGCATATTCTATCAAGACTCCTAACGTAGAGAGCTGTTTGGAGTCCAATGAAATCACGTCACGTGGCGGTGACAGAAAAAAAATAAAAATCGGCACGGTAACACGGAAATATTCCCCCCGTATTATTCTGTATTATTCAGGTGTTATTATATGTTATTCAGGTGTTATTGTGTTCTGGGAATATTCTCGGTATTATAATAATAAAATAACACATCAATAACACTTGAATAACATCTGAATAACACGAAAGGAATATTCCCTTGTGTTACCGAGTATATTTTTTTTTGTCATCGCCACGTGACACAATTTCATTGGACTCCGAATGATTCTCTATATTAGGAGTCCTGACAGAATAGTTTTTCAGTAGAGAGTAAACCTAACCATCCTTTTCGAGAATTGTTTATTATCATAAATAAATAATAATAGAAGAAAAAATTTTTTTTTTGGCGCATTATTATTATAGCAATGCTTTGATTTATAGCTATCCTTAATATAACACAAAATAAAAATTAGGGGCATTCACAAACTTACTACACAAATTTTATATATTTACAAATCTAACCCCTAAACTTCTATATTTACATGCGTAAATAGCACAAAATCTATAACATGACAAAAAAATAAATATCAAAAGAATCGCATGACACAAAAAAATTATAAATATAACATGAAAGTTTAAGATATGCAAAATTCAAAAGAATTGTATGGTATGTATGTATATTTTCCTAAGTTTTTTTTTCATCATTGATATATAATATGTAAATTCCACGTCATTCATTTAATGATTTAATAAATTTATTTAAATTCCGAGCTAAAAAACAAAATACTTTTTATTATTAATCAACATCTCCGTATTTGAACATTTTATAATTGGGAGTTTGACAGGTCAGCTACTTTTGTTTTGTATGGAATTTTCTGCTTTGCATCATCATTGGAAATTTTGCTTAATTAGATGATCAGTTTAATTATTTAAAATACTTGTAACTTATATATATATATATATATATATAAAGTATTTGCATAAATAAAAATTATGAGTGATGTGAAATTGTTCCCTAGCTGGATAAGGGATCAAATTAAGAAATAAATATTATATTAGGAGTCCTGATGTAAAATTACATCAAAACTCCAATCATAATGCGTCACATATACGACTCCAATCATAATGCGTCACATATCCGGTCTGACCCTTAAATCATTTAATTTTTTATATTCAATGGGGCTGAATCATAGACTCTTGATGTAGTACTTTTCCGAATTAAGGATCAAATAGTTCAACTTTCTTTTCATTTATTCTTCATTCTTAGATTTGATATTTAAGAAATACAATATAATGTGATTTTAAATTAGAGGACATCGATTGAAGCGGTAAATTTTTTTGGGCATTTACATATATACCACCCAATTCTTATCTATTTACATTTCCAACACCTAAAAATTGTATATTCTTAATTTGTATACTTATACCACCCAAATATTTCATATCACATAAAAATATAATCATTTTAAAGTTAAAAAAATGAAATAAATCTTTTCATGCATAGGTAAGTATGTAAATCTTGAAGTTTAGGTATTGGATATGTAAAAGTGAATACATAATTATTTGACATGTAACTAAAAATCTACCGATATTTTACGTTAATTTAATGTTTATAATTAATGTACCTAATTATTAAACTTATGGCTATATTTGAAATGAAAATATAAGATATATTCCTACGTATACTGTCTATTTTCAAGAGCTAAAGCAAACAAATGCAAAATCTCTAGATTGATTATCTGCTTCATTAAATTTATTTATATTCTTGGATAATTACATACAGACCATCCGAAAAATTGATATTTACACATTAACCACCGAGGTGATTTTTTTAAATTACGTATTTACACTTGCCACGATTAAACTATTGAGAAATTGATAAAAATGAGAAATATGATTTGGGGTCGGTTTTATCATTAATTTTGATATTTAATTGAGAATTCGAAAAATGAATGAAAGAGGGGGGTTGATTTCTAAATAGCAAGTTTCATGTGGTCTAAAATGCAAAAAATTATTCCATATGGGCCCCATTTTAAATTTTATTTTATTAAAACAAAATGCTGTGATCAACTGTTGAAATCGGACTCCGCATGCATTTCGTATGAAATAACACCTCTTAAAATGCACCCTTATAATTAGAACATAATGCCAAGGCAACAAATGATTATGTAGGATGTCACATGGTTTGCCTCACTAGTGTATAGCTTAGAGCATGCTGAAAGCTTCTTTCAAATTTGTCTTCTTTCATTGTTTCAGGTTTTAAGGAGATTTTAGTTCGGCGAGCGATAACATGAGATGGATTTTGTGCTGGCATGCTGACAGAGACAACGAAGAGAATATATAGCTAAAGACAAGCCAACATAAATACAAATTTAACCATGGTTAAATAAACTTTGGTTAGGAATTTTATTTGGTTAGCATAGAAACGAATAGATATTCTCTATATATTTATTTATTTATATAATTAGAGTTTAGCGCAAAGTAAGATTTAACTAAGGACCCGTTTGGGGCAGCTTATTTGGTGCGGTAGCGCTTTAAAAAACGCACCTGATCTGTTTGGGTAAGCTGCGTTTTGGCAGCTTATGCGTTTTGAAAACAGTGTTTTCAATCCGCACATATCTAGGTGCGATGATAGCTTTTTGACAACAGTCTGACTTTTCCAAAAAAATAAAAATTTGTAAGAGTTACCGCACCTAGCTTATTAGCAGATTCAGCTTTTCAGCAGATTATTCAATAAACTGCAACTACCCCAAATAGACCCTAAGTTAATGTCACACTTAAATTCCTTATAGTTTTATTGAAAAAATCTGGTTGATAATAGTTTTGCTATGGTAACTCTTGAAGTTTATTAATTAGGGTATTTTAAGGGAAATATCATTTCACTATAAGTATTAGAATCCCCGTTTTGAAAATGAATCTTGAAATAAATTGTAGACATGTGTTCATTTTAAAGGTGGACATCAAAAAATTTCCTACACGAATCTCGAGACACTCTAATAGTCTAGATCAAAAGGGATAAACAAAGAATTTTCCTCTAACGAAGAGTTACAGGTACTCATAAAGATAACTGACCGAAGAATTATCAGCCGACCGAAGGTGTGGCAATTGACCAAAGGGCCTCCTAGGCCAACCGAAAACAAGCTAGCATTTGCCCCAACGACTGCAAAGGACTAGTACCCCCAACAA
>NW_018235021.1:0-688 GCF_001263595.1 Phalaenopsis equestris
TGAATGGCCCTTTCCACCTAGACTTCAAATTTCCAGAAAATAATTTAAATCTTGTATTACATAATAAAACTTCCTCTTTAGTTTCAAATTCTCTTTTTACTATCTTCTGATCATGCCATTCTTTCATTTTTTCCTTATAAATCATCTCATTATCATAAGATTAATTCTTATTTTTTTCAAGCTCATTCAATTGCGATAATCTTTTCTCACCAGCTTGTTTTAAACTGAAATTAAATTCTTTTATCGCCCAGTAAGCCTTATGTTCCAATTCAACTAGCAAGTGACAAGTCTTCCCAAAAATTAATCTATGTGGGGACATTCCTATAGGTTTCTTATAAGCTATCATGTTTGCCCATAATGCGGTATCTAATCTAATATACCAATCCATTTGGTTAGGATTAGTACTCTTCTCCAAAATTATCTTGATTTCACGATTAGATACTTCCACTAAACCACTAGTCTGCGGGTGATAAGCAGTTGCAATTTTGCGTATTATATTATATTTTTCCACCAATCTTGCAACTGTTGCTTTTCTAAAATAAGATCCTCCATCAGTAATGATTACTCTCGGTATTCTATATCTTGTAAAAATATTTTAAAAAAAAATTTTGAAACACTCCGAGCATCACATCTAATTAAAGTGATTGTTTCTATCTGTTTTGAAACATAATCCACTGCAATCAATATA
>NW_018235022.1:0-2394 GCF_001263595.1 Phalaenopsis equestris
TATATATATATATTCATTGGTAATAAAAACTATTTTCTATGGAGCTAAATGTTTATTCAAATCACATAATTTTTAGTTTAGATGTGTTTTAGGCATCAAAATGTTTATTTTTAATTCCAAATATATCTTTGAGAATAAGAGAATGTTTTTTGCAAAAAAATTAACCTATTTAACATTAATATGGCTTAATTTTCAATTGTGTATTAATGAATTTGAGAGCATGATTGTTAGAATTAAAATTGAACTCTCAATGTAAAAGATTGTCAAGCCACTGGCTTAGAGACATAATCATATCATAAAAGTTTATGTTATATATTTAGTATCATTATATTGCCTCATTTAAATTCTGACCAAATAATTCATTGGGTAATTCTCTCTTAGACGTAAAATTTAATTCATTTTAATTCTATGATCATCAGATATTACTTCGAAAGATTTTAAAAAGTTAGACATCTTACCAATAAAGATCGAGGTAATTAAATTCTTAACAAAATCTTAATCCATTTGAGTTATAAGAGTTTAATGAAATTTTGCTTATTTTAGAATGTAAGTAATTGGGGCAAAAAGTTTTTTGCCAATAATCAATGAATCTCTTATAAAATGTAGCAAAACTGTGAAAATTTCAGACTCTGATGAAACTCAGTGATTGACAATAAAAAATTGCTTGGACTTTGAAAAGCTTAGGTTTGATCATAGCAATGAAAATAAAGAGCTCTAAGAAAACAATTCTCATTATGTTATAACAAAAAAAATTAGAGCTGATGTATACTGTTTTTTAGTTTAAGGGCTTTAGAAACTTGTCTAAGTGGTTCCAAATGATTATTTAAATTGAATTTATTGTGTTGGGAGAGGTAATTTTTAGTGTTATATATATTTAGTAAAATCATGAGGTGGGATATTCCACCTCCCCGATAATACAAGTCTAAACTCATTTAGGCATCAATTTCACCAAACCAAGTAATGTTGTCCTACATCCTTCAAACCTTCAACGGTAAAGTCATATTTATAATCTGCTTCAATGAATTTTTTATTCTATTTTTTTTATCCCAGCCTCCGCGGCTCGGCCCGACCGTGTTATAGGAATATTCACTTCGTGTTATTCATGTGTTTTTTTAATGTGTTATTCATGAATAACACCTCAATAACACACCAATAACACATGAATAACGCGAAAAATATTCATAATAATGCGGGAATATTCGGTCGGGCCGGGTCACACGTTTTCAGTTTTATTTTCATTTTTTATGCAAGTGGGCTCCAACTTTCCTCGTGTCAATTCCAGACTGGACTCCGCAAGTAGCTTTATATGCAGAGCTCTGATGTAATAATTTTTCGTATGTATATCACTTTTCTTGTAGATGGATATATTACAATTGTTTATTTTTTTAACCACGAAAGTTTAAATCTTAAACAAATTATTTTGGATGCTTAAGAATGAAGAAATAGTTATTTCTATTAAATCAAATGTATGGTAAATTAGCGATTATTCCGTGCATCAAGATACCCGACTTCAATAATTACTTGGGACTAAATGAGAAAAAAAAAGGGATTCACATAAATGCCACTCAATTCTTAAGATATTTCATAAACAACACCAAAAATTTAAATATTCATACATGCCGCCCAACATTTGTCCAACTCTTCATACCTTCCACGCCATTTTCTAGTCTACAAAAGCTGTCAATCTCACCAGAACATAGCTTTTGAGGTCTTCGTACGCCGCGATGAAGGGAGTTTTGGAGTTCTTCGGATGCTGCGATCCCAGCAAAATTCAGGGAGTAGTAGATATGAGAAAGGAATGAGTCTTATTTGCTTAAGTTTTAGGTGTTATATATAAAATATCATATGAATTGAGTGTTATGTATGTAAATCCACCAGAATTAAATAAATAAATCGCCCATCCTAACCAAAGTATTAGACTCGAGGAATACCGAAGGTCTTTGGTAGCCCCCTTTTAATAGGATTTATGATCAGGATTTATTAAATCCAATCAAACATGCTAAATCATTCCTACAGCCAAACACCGCTTTCCTTCTGTTGAGATAAATCAAGCCATTGTGAATGACATAAGAAATTCGAAGTACAGAAGCATCCATTACTTGTAACCAAACTATGAATTATATGTTTCTCTCAAGATACCAAGTCCAAGAAAGTATCAACAACGTAGTCTACCGACTGAAAAGAGGATAAACCGGCTAAGAGCCTATTTTATTTTCAAGGATGGATACAATATCAGAGCTTTCAGTAACTGATTCACTAAACTGCTAGGAGTTGCCAGACTGATCCATCCGCTGACGAACCTTCTTAATATAGTCTCTTGCTTTCTTGTCTATGTCAGGCTCAGCATGCCAGTGAGGTCGATCCTCATCGCTTGGCCTGATGTTGTTGTGGTGG
>NW_018235023.1:0-4543 GCF_001263595.1 Phalaenopsis equestris
GACGATGGATGGGCTATAATAGACTGTGACATTCCAGCCGATGCGACCATTCCAGATCTATGGCACGGGAGTAAGGGGAATTGGGATATTGTATTTGTGTGTTTCTGTGACACGTGTATGGATAGTTGATATGATGTAGGCTATGCTAGCCTTTATGTTGTTATTTAAGCTATGTAATCTCCTTTACTTTTCGAGCTACATGTGTACAGCTTCATTTTTGACCTACTGGGGAGGGATTGATGCAGGTATACTTGCCTTAAAATAATTTTCATAATTGAGCTGTCGATTATACTTTTGAATCCTAATAATTTAATGGGATTATATAATAGCATCATTAAAATGTGAATACTTATCAAAGGTGGATTTGAAATAATGCCCTAATAACTAAATCTTAAACTCTAACAACTTCCACAGGAACCAAAAAAATGTCAGAATAATAAAAAAGTTATAATTAAAATATTAGTAGTTACTCAAAGACATTTTAAATATGTTAGTTGTTAACTCGACCAAGTTGATTGAGTCTTAACTTTTAAATGGATAGTAATATGTTCGGAGTTTACATTAAGAAAAATTTGAGAATTATCAATTAGAGGATATTGGACATTCAAAATCATTAAAGAAAACGTGCTCGATCAGATATAGTAATTTTTAGTGGAATTGGAAAAAGAAAAAGGGAAAAAAACTTAGAAAATGTGAAAGACGTAATTTAAAAGAAAAATCAAAACAAGTGGCCAAACTTAAAGAAGAAGCTTGAGGTGAGCAAAAAAATAAAAAATTGATATCTAAATTATTCTCCAACTAATAAGACTAGAAAACTCTTTTAATGAAATTCTTATGATGTTATATTTGGGAAAAATGTTAAGTGATGTTAGGTTGGTTGGATGACTCTTAATTGATTTAAAATATCTTTGAGAAATAAAAATATTTCATTCACACTAGATTAAGCATTTTAAGATTCTTGTAGGCTTAGAATGAGGGCAATTAAAGAAAAGGATGGGTTGTTAGAAATTAATGAAGATCCAACCCTAACTGAAGTTTGCAATCCTTTATTATATTTATGTAATGTAGTTAAAGAACCAACATTGCTACATGAGAACTACAAACATCATTTTAGTCCCAGTCGAGATATGAGATTACTTGAAGGCTAGTAATGAGTAAGTTTGGGGAAATTCACATGAGATAAATTTACATGTTTTTCTTCCTTTTAATTCTGCCTTTTATTTCTTATTTATACAAATTTACGCTTGTTGAAGATTATTTTTGGTATTTTGCAGGTTACATGAGCTCGAATGTGTATTTCAAAGTGAGGAAACAACAACATATGGAACTGATCCCGACGTAACCACACCCAAAAGCATTGTAATTACACTATCTTCTCTATATGTGCAGTGTAATTACACCAAACTTGGGTGTGGCTGCGCTAGGTTCAGCATAACAATAACGCAATCTAGTGTGGTCGCGCCATTTCTTTAACTAACATAGTGTGGTTACACCAGCTTCACGCATGACCACACTACTGAAACGTCTCAACTTGGAAAGAGATCTCCCTGCTAAACTTGGTCATGGGCTATAAGAGTATATGTTAGGGCAGTCTAGAGAGATCTTTGGGCTACTAGATGATAGAGTTTGACAGGAACTTAGAAAGCTTCAGAGTTCTCTTAGTGTTTCTTCTTCCTCGCTCGAGGGAAGAAGCATTGAGGGATGTTTTTCTCCCTTGCTTCTTTGTTTCATATTTCTTTGAAATGATCTTGTATGAGAGAGAGACATGTTTCTTGTGTGAAGAGGAAAGCTTTGGTATTAAGTTGTTTTTACTTTGTATTGCTACTTGTATCTTTAGTTTCACTAAATTTCCTTCATTCCTCTCTGATGTAGGGCTAGTCTTTTTCTTGGTTTTATCTCGCATGTTTTACCCATAACATTTATTGAGCTTTCTTGTCATTAAGCTATTGAGTTAAGCTTCAAATTTTTTTTATGATCTGGCCAATTATGATGTTAAAACTTTTCGTGAACCATGACTTCTGCAAGTTATGTGATGCAACAAATAAATTAAACACAAGAACATAATGAAATAGGCATATTCTCATTAGGGATTTACAACCTAGATAGAGGATCTGAAGAATTCTGGGAATTGTTGTAGGGTTAAGCAAATCTTAATTGTATGGGTTAGTTGTTCATCTTATGATTTAGGCATAGGCTAAGGAGAAAACTTTAACCCTGGTTCACAATTATCATGTAAGGGAATACTTAAGAAAACCACGAACTCATAATACACCTGAGTCACAGAGGTATGAGCCTTGTCCTTCCTGAAGAACATTTAAAATCTTATTTTTAGTTTTCAAGATCTTGCTTTTTTTTCTACTTGTTGATTAGCAATTTTGGATTTGATTCTTTATTTGTGATCATGCTAAGCTAGGTTTCTAATACTAGTAAACTAGAGATTCATCTCTTTGAATCGTTCTTAGCTCTTTCCTTATGAGATCGCTACGCAGACTTTTTAAACTGCATATTACTTAACACGTATACTTAAGTGCTTAGCCACCTTCCTCACAACAACTTTTTGGTTGTCAAGGTGTGTGACCAACCTATATACTCTAGGCCCATCTTATTCTTTAATGACTAAGGTTCATCCCAAGAAGAATCAATCTTTGCAGAAACTTTGTTATGAGCTAAGGAATTAACCTCCTTCAATACTAGATCGCCCAGTTTGAATTGTCGCTCCTTAAATTTCACATTGTAATACTTTACAATTCTTCTTATTGTTTCCTCTTAACACAAAAGGGATTTGGCCTTAAGTTCTTCCAAGACATCTATCAACTTGCAAAGGTTTTTTTTATTTTCCATTTTCCCCTCCTTAGCTCAAATTCCTTGAAATTCACTGTCGCTAGGACTGGCTGGCTATGAATGTCATGCTCCACGGGGGAGCACAACTTTGAATTCATACGACAGGATGAAAAGGTTTTATTTGAAAGGGTAATATGAAGAGGCATAGTACTCAAGGTAGTATTTTGGCCCATTTTCTCTTAGTGTGTTCTACTTTCATCTTGAATAGGTCTATGATAGTTTATCAGTAGCTTCCGCATCACCATTTGATTTAGGATGATGTATAAAAATAAATTTTTGCAATGTGCCTTGGTTAGCATAGAAATTATCCATCTTCTTGTCAGTGAATTGGGTTTCATTTTCAATGTTGATCATCATAGGCAATTCATATCAACATATGATATTATTCCATCAAAATTTACTGATGACATCAATAATGATTCCGACTAAGGCTCTCGCTTTGATTAATTTAGACAATTTTGTTGTTGACCACATTTTTGCATGAGGTATATCTCATCTTTCCTCTCTCTATAACTTAAGATCTAGCCTTAGGGTTTTCCTTAGCGGCTCTCCTAGAAAAATATTGAAGAAACCAATATCACAATGGAATTTCAAAACACCTCTTCACTCCTTATAAATTCATAGGCTTGACTTCAAATCCTCAACCATTGGTTGAGATAGTTAGAGTTAGGTCATTGAAGCTTAAGTTAAGTTTCCATCAGGTTGAAAATGCCTTTAACCACCTTTTAACCCTAGAGACACAGGTCTCTCCCACATGGGCAATTACCATCACCCCTTCACAATTCTTTAAATAACTTTTTCCTTAGTTCATAAAGAACTCATTGGGTATGATGTTCATTTTACGCTAAGATAGGATTTATGGTTTTAAAATCACTAACTTGAAAAAATAATAATTAAAATTGAAACTCTAAAATGCAATCACAAACTAAAATTAAACCAATTAAAATCATTAAAATTGAAATTAAATCGAATTCATCAAAAATTTCAAATTAACCCAAAATTAAAATTAATAAATTTAAAATTCAATTAAATTGTAATAACTAACTAAAAATAATAATCAAATTAAAAAAAAATGAAGATCACAAATTAAAATTATTAAGTAAAATAAAAAATTAAACAAATACAAAATTCGCCCATGAATCAACCGAAATTCAAAATCCAAAATCAATATAATTAAACTCACTAAAATCATTTTCGACAAGATCATTATAATTAAATCCATTAAAATTTAATTTCAACAAAACCGACATAATTAAATCCACTAAAAATCAATTTCAATCAAAATTAATAAAAATTAATACCATTAAATATTAAATTCAACAAACATCAATATAATTGAATTCAATATTAAAATTAAATTCACTAAAATCATTTATCATCAATCAAAACTAAATCAAATTAAAATCAAACATAAATGAATCCGCCAAAATTTAATCAAATTATGAAATTTAAATTAATGAAAACACTAAATTAACCAAATGTTAAAATCAAAGTCGTCAACTTTTAAATTTAATATTCAAAATTTAAAAACAACTTTTAAAATCACAAAAATCAAATCAAACTTTTGTCATTGTAAACTGAAAATTAAAATTTATTTAACATAAGACCCAAACTTAAGCCCAAAATAAAATTCAACAACCAAAATCGAAGTTAAATTAAAATTAAAGCAAACCTAATGGTTTGTTTGGGGCAGCTGCAGCTT
>NW_018235024.1:0-253 GCF_001263595.1 Phalaenopsis equestris
CCTTCAAAATTTTGCCTTATCCAAAGCTTGAGTAGACATAATCGTCGATCTCGCCGTCGGCGGACTTCTGAGAATTTTTTTCTGTGGCCTCGGGAAAAACTTGCCGTCGGCGGGGTCGAGGGCGCCTTTGGCAGCCTAGTTCAAATCTCCACATTTTGGTCCTTTTCGCTCCAAATTCGCACATTTTTGCATCTTTTTGCTCCAATGATCTTAATTCATCATTCCTGCAACAAAACATCAAAAATACCTTTCG
>NW_018235024.1:1361-2482 GCF_001263595.1 Phalaenopsis equestris
CCCCCAAACTTAAATTTTTAAATATGAAATAATACAGGTGGAAAGAAAAACTATAAATATAAATCATACCTCAGTATTGTAGGTATTTTCATCATTCTGAAATTTTTGCAGGCCTTCTCAACATTTTTACTTCACTTGGTATGTAAAATTATGAGCTTTCTACACATATAAATCATTGAGGAATTTTTGGGTAATGAAGTTTTGAAATAAGTATAAAACTAAAATATTAAATAAGCACAACATTTCCTAACACAAACACAAAACTAAACAATTAAAATTAAAATGCGAAATAAAAATCACATTATAATTCACAATTCTACTCAAAATCTATTAAACTACACATGCACATTTAACTATAACACTAACTTATAACAAAAATTAAAATTATCCAAGTACACAGAATAATAAAAATGAAAGTCCAAATACATAAACATCCATTTCTATTACAAAAAGATTAAAGAAATAAAAATACAAACATAAGTATATAATTTTCATTCAATATCAAAATCATAAGCTATATCTTCATCACCTTGATTAGCAGGTGGATCGGGATGATATTGAGTATACCGAGGGCACTCAGGAAAAGTAACATCAGGCTCACCTCTGTAGTGTCAGGCCTGAGCTTCATAATAGGCTACCTCAAAATTTGAATGCCTCTGAAGGTACTCACTATCATAGTCGTGTCAACGTTTTAAACCTTCAATCCTTTCATTTAACAATTCTATGCTCTTCCACTGAAAGGTCAACTCATTCATCAAATCAGAGAGGGAAAGGGAACTAGAAGGTGAAAGATCATAACTTGTAGAGGGAACATCTCTATTAGTAGAAGGTTCTTGACTTCTACTCCCAGTTCTCCATTTCTCATGGGATTCATAAGTCTTCAAATTAGCTTTACTAATGGGTTTCATAGGATAAACCCATTCTTCATCTCTAAAGTTTACTCCATAAAGTTTACAAATTGTATAAATAAGTCCAGGATGTCCTAGACCTCCACTTGTTTCACTCATTGTCGTAGTCAATATATTCTTAAGAATTATTCTCCCCACATTTAGAGTTCTATTATTCTGAATACAAAAATTCAGAATAGCTCTATCTCTAGTTACCTCACTATGGTGATAGGT
>NW_018235024.1:3637-4491 GCF_001263595.1 Phalaenopsis equestris
CCCCAACCTAAATCCATTAAACCGGCTGCGCAATCCAAGCCACATTAGTCAAAATGCTGAAAACAAAACATCCCATGCTTAGTCTCAACTATACAGAAATTTGAATGCATATATCTAAAGCAAAGCAAATACAAAGTTCAAATTAAAATACATAGATAGACAGATAAGTAGTAATATAAATCTACTAATCTTCAGACTAAGTACTCAATTCTCCTCTGCGATCACCCATTGATTGTACATGAACGAAGAGGTTGTAGCAGGGGCAGAAAGGGAATTCTTCACTGGGATCCTATTAACTTCATCCTCCTCATTAGTTGTATCAAGCTATCTTCCAAATGTCCAAAGTGCTCAAAATGTTCCTTCATCCTCCAGTCTAGATGATCGAAGAAATCAGAGATATTATTAATCGCATTCATGACATTTTGTACCTCATTTTCCAATTTCTTGAGTCGGCACAGGATCACAAGGGACTTATCAGAGACTAAGGGTTGAACTGACAGTGAATTCTGAGATGGATCTACTATAATTGCCATGTCATTTTCATCTTAAAAAAACTGGGAATCTTTCAGTTGGATCCAAAGGCTTCCAATATAGCAGTACCTTTTCTCAATTTTCATAGGATACTTAAAACTGACTGCAAAGAGAGAAAATTGTGGAGGGGTGTCCAAGCCCATAAGTTGATCCATGAACGATCATGCCCAAAACCGACTTCACAATTATAGATCCAATGTCGATCGACAATCCTTTTTGGATGTAGTAACTCAAAATGGCACTTTCTTTAAAAACTTTACCAATCGTCGTTGTCGGTAACAATTTCACAGAAATGAAAAAGTGTCAATATTTCAAAACGGGAT
>NW_018235025.1:0-379 GCF_001263595.1 Phalaenopsis equestris
CTTTGTATAGCCCTATTATATAATATAATCCCTAAGTCGTCATAGGACTCCGAGGTTGCCATCTGTCACGACCTAAATCCTCACATTATCCAAGCTATTTGTGTGATTATTTCAAATTAATGTAAGCCCTAACTAATAAAATTGGCAAGATGAAACACCTAAATATTTCTCCTCAAAACTGAAGCTGAACAGTAGGATTGCTTGGGAAGTCATCGAGGTTCGCCTCTGGATCCATGACAACCCCTAGTTCTTCTTCCTTTGGATTCTACAATAAAATGTTCCAAATTTGAACCAATCCCCTTGCACACCTCTATGTCCGATTTTGTTGAAGAGTCCTACCCTTTGAAATTCTTTGAAGATAATATTTCTTGATTTTTAT
>NW_018235025.1:522-1471 GCF_001263595.1 Phalaenopsis equestris
TGCAGACCAAACAGACATCATACTTTCCTTAGTTTATTTGATCGAGCCTCATCCTCAAGTCTTGTGTTTATCTATCGGAATAGATACAGGATTTTAGGTACTGTGCTCTCTCATTTAGACTATGAAAATTATGGGGTCAATTTGATTTCATACCTAAACGTCCTTCCGAAGCGGGAGACGGGATTTCAATTCCGGCGACCAATAGCTTCTTACGGGCAACCCCACAAACCATCCCCGACATAACGCGGCCAGCTCGCGGACAGCTTTTGGCAACTCCGCTGGGGAAAAGCTTTTCTCTCCATACAAATCCAAAAAAAAGTATTATCTTCACACATCGGTAATATGTCCATGTCCCTCTTGGACCAAATTACCCTTCTTCCGTTAGCATACTTTACCCATTTCTACCTTGGGAAAGTACAACTAACTCCTTGGACTTCAGGGCTAGCTGCGTCTTCAGGACTAGCTGTTCAACCAACTTTGAATAGAGGGGTTCAGAAGGCCATTAAGGACCCTTTAAATTTTTATGTGGGGTAGGACCCCCAATAGGTGTGTTGGTGGATTAACTCCACCTGGGCATTTTTCTGCCACTAATTAAGTCTCGCACTGGGTCCTAAACTTTCTCACAACTCCTTTTCACATTTGTTTTGCTGCTTCGCAAATTAAACTAAATTATGTTGTGCTGCGCACACTTCCAAATATTAATCAATTTTACACCTTTTTAAATAATGATGTTAAAATTACCTATAAATTAAGATCCGCCCGGTCTAGAGATTAACCTCTACTTTCAGTGCTTGCACTAAGGATTACGAGGTTTTTGGCCATATAACTAACTCTAAAACTTTCTATTTCAAAGCCTGCTGCAATGGCTTACCCAACGCTGACCTTTTCTTGCAACCTGCCGACGGACCGCAACGCCCGTAACGTCGTTCCCACCATCAAGTTTGGAGCC
>NW_018235025.1:1497-1713 GCF_001263595.1 Phalaenopsis equestris
TTGGGGTAAGTAAGATCGCCTCCCCAGAAGTTCAAGAGCCATCTGCAGAATTCTGTTTGAACTGCCTTTAAGACTTCCCTGCTGGCAAGAAGGTTAAAGCTGCTGCCGTCGCGACACCCGACAAACCTGCTATCCCTGCTACTGCTAAGGGGAAAGAATTGATGATCGTTGAAGATTCGAATGAAGGATTAAATGTTCCGCCACCCGTGTTTGAAA
>NW_018235026.1:0-548 GCF_001263595.1 Phalaenopsis equestris
CCGTCGGCGGCCTCGAGGGCGCTGTCGGCGGGCTTTTAGAGAATTTTTGTCCTGTACTCTCGGGAAAATCTCGTCGTCGACTGCGTCGAGGGCGTCGTCGGTGGCCTAGTTCAAATCTTCACATTTTGGTCCTTTTCGCTCCAAATTTGCTCCTTTTTGCATTTTTTTGCTCTAATGACCCTAATTCCTTATTTTCCTTATTCCTGCAACAAAACATCATAAATACCTTTTTTTTAAAGTGTAATATTATCAAAAACAGTATAAAATATGTATGAAAATCTCAACATATTTTCTTTTGGTCACCAGTCCATTGATATGATATTCTGAAATGTCAATCTTCAAGGCACATGCCAAATAATTATGTTTAATTGAAGACAATACTTTAATAGAGAGCAGTCTTGGGAACTATATATCTTTGGATACAATTAAATACAAGAGATTACCTTCATAGGGATACCATAACCCACAATAAAATAAATTCTATCTTACACCCATAAGATAGGAAAAAAAATCTTTGGTTATGCAGACTCACAAATCTTAAAGATTTT
>NW_018235027.1:0-426 GCF_001263595.1 Phalaenopsis equestris
AATTATAGAAAATTGTATTTAGCTTAGAAAATTTTACAAAAATTCACGTATGTTCCCTATGGTCAGAGTAATTTTAAGAAAAAATTTCATAATTTTTAAGAATCAAAATATCACTATTTTGAGCAAACCTTAGTTTGCTAAAGTCATTTAATTTGAAGCACATAGAGATTAAAATCACTTGATTTTTATTCTTTACTGTGGCTCATGAGTCAGAGAACTCACCATAAAAATTTCAAGTCATTTGGAGATCATTTAATATTTTAAATTGATTTTTAAAAGTGACCATCAAATTTGAAACTTAAATGATTTTTTAAAAATCAAAATATAACTCCAAAAATTATGAAACTTAGTTATTTGAGTTCTCTGATATTATGGTATCAGGGGAATTTAGTAAAAATAAAAAATCTATTTAAAATAAAAACTTGA
>NW_018235028.1:0-1603 GCF_001263595.1 Phalaenopsis equestris
GATCCCATCATCTCCTTCCTCCGAGACAGAACACTACCATATGATGCTACTACATCAATTCATATCCGACGCATGACTGCCAACTTCATCCTTATAGGGGATGAACTGTACAAGAAGGTGTTTGTAGGTATGTTTGTAGGTACATATCTCAAGCTGTACAAGAAGGTGTTTGTAGGTATATATCTCAAGTGTCTTCCTCCATCTGAAGCTGATTATGCTCTACGAGAAGTTCATTCCGGAGTATATGGAGAGCATCTTGGTGGCAGGGCACTTGCTCTAAAAATAATGAGGCAAGGCTTCTACTGGCCCATGATCAAGCAAGATGCATTAGAGTTTGTGCAAAAATGCAATAATTGCCAACTACACTCCAATCTTACACATGCACCGCCAGTAAAACTCACATCTTTTCAAAGTTATTGGTCTTTCGCATATCATGAGGTCATTTCCTATAACTACTAGACAACGAAAATTCATCATCTTAGTTGTCGACTACTTCACCAAATGGGTAGAAGCAAGGCCTCCTGCCAAAATCACTGAGGCAAATGCGAAACAGTTTGTATGGAAAAATATCATCTGTCGCTTTGGGCTTCTTGCGAGGATTATCACTGATAATGAAACTCAATTCACTAGAATGGTTTTCACATCATTCTGCAAGGATCTTCACATTCAGTTGATGCACACTGCTGTGGCGCATCCGCAAACAAATGGATAAGCAGAGGTGACGAATCACACTGACGAATCGCACGGTGCTCAAAGAATTGAAAACTCGACTTAAGAAAGCTGGGGGGGCAATGGGTAGAAGAGCTGCACAACGTCCTTTGGGCCTTTCACACAACCGCGCGAACTCCAACCAGGGAAACTCCATATAACTTGTGTTTCGGCACTGAGGCTTATCCCAGTTGATATTGGAGTTCCGAACCCGCGAGTTAAGACTTTCGACTCAGATAATAATGAGGAAAAACTCTGACAACATTTGGATCTCCTCCCAGAAACAAGCGATGTGACCATCTTAGAGCTGCTTTTTCCTACCACCAAAGAGTGCTCGCCAATTCAACCGGAGATTCAAGTCTCGACATATTTCCATTGGTGACCTGATTTTGCGTAGTATTGAAGCCGCCGACCATGGTCCCCAACACAATAAATTATCACCTCTCTGGGAAGACCCAGACCCATATATTGTGGCTGCCATGATCAGGCCTGGAACCTTTAAGCTTAAGGATTCAGATGGGAAAATCTTGCACCGGACTCGGAATGCAGAAAATCTTCGCAAATATTATCAGTACCACCCCAACCATGTAGTCAACATATGCTATTACATTGCAACTCATACACAATTAATGTATCTCAAATATTATTCACTTATTTTCCTATACATAAATGATATCTTTAAAAAGTATAATGACTCATTCACGAGTCACTTCATGTTCTCGACCCGAAAAATACACAACTCTGGTCGTATCTTAGTAAGAGCACGATCAATCCCAGGGAGATTCAATCTAATATCTTCTATATGGGTTAGCATCGCCGAGTTTTTACTCCGGTAAACAACTCTGGATAGGTTAACTGTACTTGGTGGGCTACACCTGACCCCTTCCACACAGGT
>NW_018235029.1:0-370 GCF_001263595.1 Phalaenopsis equestris
GCCCATCAACATAGGGGCATTGATCTATCACACTACCATTAGTTCAGGTGCTGCTATTACTACTGCAGTAATGAGATTTACTTTTCTTATGTTTTCATTATGCAAGCAGGCTGGAGTGAAGTATGATAGTTGGGAGG
Source organism: Phalaenopsis equestris (assembly GCF_001263595.1). Classification (NCBI taxonomy): domain Eukaryota; kingdom Viridiplantae; phylum Streptophyta; class Magnoliopsida; order Asparagales; family Orchidaceae; genus Phalaenopsis; species Phalaenopsis equestris. The sequence goes on from NW_018235029.1 coordinate 138, forward strand.
AAGTTCTGTTACCTCTAAAGCCCATCACGAAGGTGAATGTGAAGACTTATTCTAAGCATTCGATTTTTAGCTGGAGAGGAGGATTTTCCAGAAGTTATGGATTAGAGACGTCTGCTGCATCTACCTTTGTTGCATCTTCATCACGATCATCTACTTCTCGTGCTTCTACATCTAGAGGTGATACCAAGTCTCACGATTAGTTATTGCAGAAGATGATGGACAATATCAATTTT
>NW_018235030.1:0-1044 GCF_001263595.1 Phalaenopsis equestris
GTTGCCACAACTGGCTCGAAAATGTGCTATGTGTTCTTTGGGATTTCCAGTCCTGTCAAATAACTTAAAGTTCGGTGACACAAAACCCTTAAGGTAGGGCATGGCATCAAATTCCACCGGGTAAGGTCTACCCTTCAAAATCAATGCACCACCCTTAGATTGCGCTAAGGCCTCTTGAACTTGCTCGACCCTCTCTTTAAACCCTTTTCTGGTATGATGCTCGCTGGCGCATCCTTCTTCTCTTTCTCATCTCCGTCTTTCATTTGCAACATGATTGGTTTCTGGTTGGTTCATTTCTGGAAGCGTCATCTGCGGTGATAATGACTGTCTTTGCATTGTAATCACGGTGGTCGTCAATTCTTCAATTTTCTTTTCAAGACAATTGATCTGTTCGTCCCTTTGTTGGGTGGCCCCTTGCCTCTCATCCGTGGCGTTCTTCACACCAGAAGATGGAGCGTCACGCACAAACAAATCGGCTTGGTTCTCGACGACATTGATTTCTGTTAATCTTTCTTCCATGTAATCTGGCACATCGTAATTTTCATCATTCATATCTTTTCCTTGTTCATCAGATAATCACGCAATATTGGCTCGGAGTCTCTCCAACTTAGCGTTAATCGAGTTTCCTTTGATTACTTTTAGGTCAATTGGGGATTTCTGAAGAATATCATTTCTTTTATTGAGCACCGGTGTGGTTCTGTAGAAGTTAATTGAATCAACCAAAATCATATTTACGGAACCTTTTTCAGGTTCTTTCAAATACTCTTTTGGGATCGTTACAATTCCACTTTTGAAATTTTTCTCAAGCCAATCCTTGAAGACAAAGCAATTTTGTAGACCTTTGAAGGGGAGAATTCTTTAGTAGACTTCAAGTTGAACTCTACAATAGGCTCCATAGACTTATTTGTTTCAAACTTCATCACTGTGACGACCACCTTCCCGAACTTAACTCCAATATCATCGAACCCTTGTCCAAACTTAATAACTGCCAGGTCAGGCAGTTCATCCCTATTGACAGCGAACTCCATTCCAGAGGCAAAAGAA
>NW_018235030.1:2454-2690 GCF_001263595.1 Phalaenopsis equestris
GGCCCTATGGTTGAAGTTCTTTAAATTTTATGAGGGCATATTAAGGTTGATTAGAGCGACACCGATTAGGATCCTACGGTTCCCTTGTTCCGGCATCACTATTTTCTATTGGATTCACTTAGTCCAAATGAACTTACTAAACCCACTTAATGAGTTCCATAGTTTCATTTAACTCGTGGGGATCCTCGTTAGCAACCGTAGGTTACCTCCTCTTTGGGATTCTCGTTCTTCCGATA